>NW_024870511.1:0-162386 GCF_013358625.1 Macadamia integrifolia | reverse complement strand
TTTTTTTTGGGGGGGTGGGGGGGGTTGTGTATGGATGGATAACATGAGTCATAAAAGATAGAAATACAAGAAGAAAGAAAACAAGCCAGAAATACAAAGAGCTAGGATACAACACCACCACACTGGCCTAAGCCAGAAGCAAGGAAACCAAAAAAAGAGGGGGGGGGGGGGTAGGCAGGAGGATAAGGACCCAAGTACAAGACATGTCTGTCGGCCCCACCCCTGGCCAGAGTGTCCTCACGACCAGTGGCTTATTGCAGCCTCAAATAAAAAGACAATCTCCCTGGGGCTCTAAATAACCGCTCTTTATCATGTGAGCATATGTTCAAGGACCAGCAGAAACATCTTGCATTAACCCAATCACGAACCTTGAATTTCCTTCAACTCTCACATCAAACCACTCATTATCCAAAGAAATCCCAATACCTTTGATAATTGGCATCGAATTCTACTGTGATGGAATCAGATATGCCAATAGAAACCTAGAACTAGTAAATAATCATTTTTTTTTTATTACAAAAATTAATTAATCATTTTTCATTATGTTCCAATGTCTGTTATTCAATCTTCAATTTTGTTCACTGGCAGTTTACAGTGACCAAGGGGTGCCAGCTTCATTCCTGGTACCTGCAGGAGCAGTTATACCCTTTGGGACAATGGAATTGGCACTACAAGAAAGTGGATCAATAGAAGCTTTCCAATCGCTTCTAAAACAGATAGAGGATGCCAGAATGGAAGGTGGTGAACTGGATGGAGTATGCTCTCAACTACAAGAACTTATCGTAGTGCAGCGGCCTTCCAACGATATCATCGTGAACATAGCAGAAATATTCCCTGACAATGCCCGCTTGATTGTTCGCTCAAGTGCCAATGTTGAGGATTTGGCAGGGATGTCAGCAGCTGGACTATACGAGTCAATTCCAAATGTTAGCCCCTCAAATCCTGAGGTTTTTGGAGGTGCTGTTGCCAGAGTATGGGCTTCTCTATACACTAGGAGAGCAGTGCTAAGTTGTCAAGCAGCAGGTGTGCCACAGGAAGCGGCTACGATGGCTGTACTTGTGCAGGAAATGCTGTCACCAGACTTGTCCTTTGTGCTTCACACCCTTAGCCCAACAGACCATGATCACAACTTGGTTGAGGCTGAGATTGCTCCTGGGGTTGGTGAAACTCTGGCATCAGGCACCTGTGGAACACCTTGGCGTTTGTCTTCTGCGAAATTTGATGGCAAGGTGACCACAAGAGCATTTGCTAATTTCAGTGAGGAGATGTTGGTTCGAAGTACAGGCCCTGCCGATGGGGAAGTTATCCGTTTGATTGTAGACTACAGCAAGAAACCATTGACAATTGACCCGATTTTCCGCCAACAGCTCGGTCAGCGTCTATGTTCTGTTGGTTTCTTCCTCGAGCGCAAGTTTGGGTGCCCTCAGGACGTGGAAGGTTGTCTGGTTGGCGAAGACATTTTTATAGTTCAGACACGACCACAGCCCTTATAGGAGGAGGAGATTCATGGTTTATTCTGGCTTTCATCTGAAATAAGTGATTGACACTGATCATAGGGTTTTGCAGGTATGTGGATCATCTGTATCAGTCATGAGAATTGCCAGCATGTATAAATGATTCAGTATGGTCTGTGTAAATGTCCAAAGTACAAAATGTGAAGTTTCAAAATAAGATATTGGTCATTCTACGTTATCCATGGACTCAGATGTGTTCTACTCCTTCCAGGAGTGATTTAGGTTGATTATGAATAAAATGTTCTTGCAAAAAAAAAAATGTCATACCGTATTGCTGTTAACGAGTCAATGACCAATATATTTACTAAAATACCCTCAAGATAGATGTCTTATTGGCAACCACCACTTCCTGGATTAGGGCAACAAATAATGATGATGATGCATTGATTCACTTCAATCAATTCAAACTAGTTACTTTACTTACAACTTACAACCAATTGAAAGGAACAGCCTAGATGTTTTATCAGAATGAGTCGAGCAAGAAAGGAATCAAAATCAAAGCTTTTCATCATAAGTTTTGTGTGATAATACTGTTATTACTTGACTTGTTTCAAACGTAAAAAATGAAAAACCAATCAAAACTAATGATGTTGGTTGACAACAACAATCCTTAATGTACAAACCGGATGAGACATTTTGTTACACCAAGGAGTGATTCAATTTAAAACGCTGCCTTTGTCATCATAAAGGTGGTTGTTAGTTACCTATCCGTTGAATGTTTGGTGATTCCTAATTGGAATTAGTTAGGTATTCTATCAATGTCCTTAGGATCATATTGAAAGCTTGAACATTGATATCTTTGGAATGGATATTGATTAACAACTCTAGAGTATAGATATGCTCTTCCCGGCAGCACATACGTTTTACCAATCTTAAAAACACGTCCTAACCGATTCTAAGCGTGGGGAAGGTCTTGTGTGGCAATTTCTAACCGAATGGATAGGTAGGGTCCCTCACAGATTAAGCACGTGTCAAATTATGTACAGGGTATTGAATAGGAACACCCAAGAGGGAGGTGAATTGGGTGACTAGTAGTAAGAAGGTAAGGAAGAACAATAGAGATATAGAGTTAGAGAAAAGAGACCACACAAATGATATAGAGTGGTTCGGATCTAAGGTCGTAGGTCCACTACCCAGATCCATCGGACCAAGGAATTTTTTTTCCAAATGGTAGGAATCAAACCTTAAAACCAATCACAGTCCTTCGGATTAGCACCCAGACCACTTGCCAAGGATTTCTATTATTCAATCACAATTCCTCTGACTGAGCTCCCAAGTCACACTTGGCTAAGGATTTCAAAAAGTGCAATCACAGTCCTTTGGATTGAATACCCAGGCCATCAGCCAAGGATTTATCCTCTGTACGCATAATACAACAGTGAACTTCTTCAAACTCACACCAAAAACATTAAAAAGGCTTCTTTACAAGTTGGTGCAAGCGCCAGTTAAGCTCAACTAATTCTTACAAGATCTCTTTACCCACTTTCAAAATGATCTCTTTTAAGCTTATGTTTTTCTTGATCTATCTTACTTACGTTCTTGAATGACTTGATCCTTTTATATGAAACAAACTAGCCGTTTAGAATCAAGCGAGGTTATCCATTAGGTGGGAAATATTCTAACCATTTTTCAATTTCATAGTAATGGAAAGTATTAAATCATTTTGAATTTTCAAGACTTAAATCTTATCTCTAAGAAAAACTAACTATTGGAGCTCATTAACATCATTTAAGATGCCTAGAATTTTTCATAGTGGGTTAAAGTCCAAGTGATGTAGTAGATATCTAATCAATGAATAAAACATCGGTGGTGCAGACAAAACAATAAATGCTCCACTCATTGAAGATCGTCAGAATCCATAGTACGTCGATCGCTGAACTGGGAACTCAAAACCCACTACTTCTCTTTCGATGGAAGCATCCATGACGATTATCCATAAGTTCGTCTGTTTTACTTAGATTTTATTCAATAAGGCACAGATGACCGCAGCTAGTCATAATAGATCGTGAATAGTAAAGTCCAAGTGTTTTCTAAGCTCAAACCTCATAGTTTCTTCAGTTTATCCATTTTTAGGTCATTTTATGACTTTTATGGATATCAACATCAAGATTACATAGGAATAACACATTTAAGCTCAATATTTTGATCTTTATGAAAGACTCTATCTTCTTGATTTTCCATTGAACCTCTTGAGACTCTCATAGCACGGACGACCGTAGCTTCTCCATGGTAGACTGTCATCGGCAATTTCTCATCAACTGTCATGCCATCTTTATCAACTCGGATGCCACAGTAGGGACTTGAGTTCTATCATTCTTGAAAACATAAACAAACTTCTTTTGAACAACCAATCACAAATCATACTGAATTTTTATATCCAAAACACATAATAAATAAAGAGCTTTTTGGGTTCAATTATACGCTAGCTTGTATTCAATTAATCACGTGTTTTTTTGGGAGGCTAATAATTTTAGTTCAATCTGTGACTTTTGAGTCAATCTTGACTGTAATACTTAGATTGAGATGCTATTATATTGGTAGAATGAGTATGGCGAAGCCTACTCAAGCAACAAATTTGAGGGCCAAGTGCACCTCCTTGTGGTGATATTAAGTTAGATATGCAATACGAGAGAAAATCTTAGTCACATGTGATATATGTATGTGTACTCAATATCATGTCAATTGCAGTGTTGCATGGGAATTGTTATTGTATATGGGAAGTTATGTATGGGAGGATATGGAGGGAGTAGTTGGGTAAATTATTTAAGTAGTGGAGTTATTATATAGTCAGAACTTAGAAGAGGGGGGGGAGGGGGGGGGGAAATTAGGGAAGTCGGGGATAAATACTGTTATGTATTTTTTCTTAAATACCTACACCATCTAATGAGGGGGTCTAGAATCATATCAACACTCTACAAAGGAAAGGTTGTGGTCTCCTCAATAAGATCAGTATCTGTTATCTCTTGTCTTTAGTTACATTCGGACCATCTCTTCATCCCTATTTTCTCTCTTTTGAGGTGATACACCAAGATAAAGAAAACGTACACACTAGATTGATATCAGAGCAAGATCATGGACTAACGAGTTGAGCATTTGGAAGGGGAAGTAAGTAGTCTTCAATGTGGTGAACAACAACTCCTTACCCAACAGCAGATGACTGCCCCTACGCCGATTCCGGTTCACGTGTGATGCGGTAAATTCTTACCGAAGGCGGATGCTCCAGATGACCTTGAAGCGGTCCCATGACTCTCCGTGCTCCTACTGCAAAGATGAACAAGTCAACAAAGGGGCACCGAGCTAGCCAGTGCGATAACCCTCCGATGATAAAGTCAGGGTCAGAATTAAGCAACAGGTATGTATTCTTTTCCAAGTTTTCCAAGTTCCTTGGCTTCCCCTATGTCCCACTCCTTCACGCTCTCACGAACTTGCACATGAGTGGGGGAATATTCTGGATATTCCATGCTTTCCGGGCGTCGTAAAGCATTAGGAGTCTCAACGAGGAAACTTGCATAATGTTTGGGGAGAGTGCTCTCACTAGCAGCTCCACTTCCTTCAAAGTTCCATCTCTATGCACGCCCTGGGTGGATAACCATGCCAACCGTAATGACATGGTATACAATCAGCTATGACGCTGTGGCCCTGACTCAGCCCGAGACTTTCCTTAAATAGTGTAAGGAATCTACCCAAGTGGTAGAGGCGAGGCGCCTGGAAGGGCTAATAAAGAGGCTTGTTCCTGGGACCAAGGTGAGAGCTCAACGTGTCTGGGATGGGACGGGGGCTCATCCGCGAAGGGCTTAAGTGAAAGCTCGACGTGGCCAGGATGAGGCGAGGGCTCATCCATGAAAGGCCTAGGTGAGAGCTCGGTGTGGTTGGGATGAGGCGAGGGCTCATCAGTGTATTATCGAGGCTACAGCTTGGCATGACTGCCTTACTACGTGCTGAACAGTTGGCCAAATATGGCACATCATAGGGCCCCGAGCTTCGATAAGTCGAGTCGGGTTGTTAGAGCTAACCCGTTCAAAAGATGGCATTTAGACCTGCATTTATGGACTCCTGTGTATGCCTCCTTCTTAGGACACGCAGCTAATATGGAGCCAAGCAACCATCGCTCGATCTTCGCCATCAGTCTAGTGCGATCTCAGTCGTTGAAGCAGTCTTCGACGGGGTATAAGTGGGGAAATCCTTCATTCTTCTCTCATTTTACCTTGAGAGGAATTTCAATCTCACTTTGTCTTGCTATGGCTCTGCGGTGTGGGAGAGTGCCTCTAGCTCGAGCTTTCTTCGGAATCCGCTTCTTTACTCAGTAAGTTGATCAATTCCTCCTCTTTTTCTCCTTTAACTTCTATGGTGCGTACTTGATCCCATCACTTATCTGCCAGGAACCCCCTTGGCACAGGGGACGACTCCCAGCCGAGAACTAGCAACAGGGATTCTATCCTCGAGGAGCAACCTATCCCCGTGGTGTTTGTTAGGCCCGATCCTTTTCACAGGGCTACTTACACAGTCCCTCCCTTTACTCCTTCCCTAGGGAGGATACTGCCTCGAACAGGCCTGAGTATTTAAATGTGGCCCTAGGCCCAAAGGTGAACGTCGGGCTCCTCCCAGAAGGGGAAGAGCCACCCACCTTGGTGGCTGACTATAGGGAGATGCCTACCATAAAGGGAATGAAAGATAGTGCGCCAGCCCCCAACGCCGAAGATCCAATGGAAGACAAGGGAGACGCAGATGGTGGTGAGAGTGAAGGCTCTGCCTCATCCTTCATCCCATGCCGTGTCGCCAATGTGACCTTAGGAGAACTCCCCTCCGAGATCCTCGAGGAGTATCATGAGTGGTTTGGGATCCCCGATGAGGTGGTAATGCAGATCCCAAACCTTTGGGAGTTTGTAGACTACAACGAGGACGAGGTGGCCATGTATGAGATCACCTTACTTTAGCACTTCGGATACCCCTTCTTGTTGTTTGTGAGGTCTTGGACTACTGAGGCATCTCCCCAGGGTAGCTAATGCCAAACTCTTGGCATACACTGCTCGGCTTCTTTGTCTAAGTGGCTCAACTGGGGCGCACAACTACCCCCAGCCCCTTTCGCTACTATTTTATCTTAAAACATCATAGCACTGGCTGGTACTACTTTACTCACTGGGAGGCATTGAAGCTATATAGTATGGTACAATTTTTTTAGTACATGCCGACATCGGTGAAAGGATGGAAGGTGCGCTTCATCTTTTTTACCATGCCAGACAATCCTTTCCGCCCCAGTTGGGCCGAGCCCCCTCTCTGTACGAGGATGACAAGGAAACAGTCGAGCTATGCCTGAAAGGGAGGGTTGTAGATGTCCAAGACCTTCAAGAAGAATGTTTCCTTTAGAAGTGGGACCTCAGTGATGGTCTGAGAGGGGGTGAGGGCTTGTCATGATGCCCCTTTCTTATTTTGTAACTTAAATGCTTTTGTTGGTTTGTGATTCTTACTGTTGGGATCTTATTGCATGTATGAATGTCTAGTTGGACCCTCAAAGATTGGCTGCTGCCTCTGTGGAGGCTTGAAAGTGCAACGTGGCCGAGCTGGCAGCGAGGAGAGCTGAGGAGAAGTCAGCCAAGGACTGAGGGCCCAAAACAAAGGTGTTGGAGCTACCGCTGTGGGACATGTCGAGGCAAATAGGTTGGAATCCGTGGCCCTCCACCTAGGGAAGAGGTCGGTTGAGGAGGAAAATACTCTGGGAGAGAGAGATACCACATACCTCAGGAGCCTGGATAAGGGCAAGGTTCCAATAGGGCTCCCCTTGCTTGTCAAGTAATGGGGGAAGATCACCCCCACAAGGAGTTACCTGATCAACTGTTCAATCAACCTGCCAACCCTAGCTTGGAAGGTCGGAAGAGTAGGAGAGAAGAGGATGCTGCCTCAATGGGTGAAGGGCAGTGCGGGGCAGTTTTCGATGCCTCCCCAAGCTAGCATTGTCTTTTCAGGAGGGCCATCCCTCCTGCCTTGAATCTTTTTGATGAGGAGTCTTCGGTTGCTAACAAGGAGGTGGCTTGAACTTGGGGCAAGCAAGGGCTGCTACATATAGACATGGATAGGTTTCAAAAATTGCTCGACTCCTATCTAACTGAGTTCATGTATCAGCACATTGTTGATGTGAGTTTTTCCTTCTCCTCTCCATTACTTCTTTAATTGCTCCATGATTATATGCTGAGTCATTGTACATGGTAGGGGAACTATTGGTCGATGAAGGTATGCAACCACTTCGAAAAGGTGGTGGCTCGGTGACAGAAAGTTGAGGAGGAGAGTCAACAGCTCTGGGATCATTTGGCGCAGGTCCATGGTCAGTTGGAATCTTCGAACAAGGAGCATCGGGCAGTGAAGGCCAAGTCTGCGAGCCTTGAGAGGAGATGCGGAGAATTGGAGGGGGAGTTCAACAAACTTCTTCACAAGAGGGGTGAGGTGGTGAAGGCCAAAGAGTCACTCGAGGTCGAATCCATCGAGCTCCGGGAGGAGCTTCGTAAGAAAACCACGGATCAAGAATTGGCCCTCCATACCCTACAGGAGCAGTGCTGCTTAGAGCTTAAGGAAGTCGAGCTGAAGGCTGTGGAGTGGTATGTGAGCTCCCTTGAAGGGCAAGAGTGGCTACTAAGTCTAAATACCTCTTCCTTCACTTCGGGCTTGGACACGGCTATGAACTTCTTCTTGAGGAAGTACCCCCACCTTGATCTGAGTGACTATGAGCACTACTTCCCGCCCCTTGAGCATTCCTTGCTAGAGGGAAGCATTATAGTAGAGGAGGTAGGTGATGAGGTGGATTAGGGGAGTACTCCCATAGCCACGCCCGAGAGGTGCGATGCCTTGGAGACTGTTCGTCACATGGATTCCCCTCATGGTGGGAAGAAGAAGAAGAAGAAAGTCCCTCCATCCTCCCAGGCCTCGCCTTCTGTCGAGGAGGTCCCCTCCGTGGTGGCCTCTGATGGTGAGAAGATTCCTGCTCCCACCGAGGAGTCACTTGCCGAGAAGACCCCTCCTGCTGAGAAGAGCACTGCCGAAGAGACTACTACTGAAGAGACTCCTGCTACCCCCTGAACCCTTCTGAATTTTGTGCTGCGCATGTTCTTCGTCCCATTTTAGGTGGAAAATGTTGTCTATTTTCCTTTTCTTTTTCTCTCTTTTGTACATCCCCCTTTCTTTCATGTAAATGTTTCAAACTAGATCAATGAAAGCCTTTTTCTCCATTCCTTTGTTGGAGCTTTCGCAAACTTGAGCTTTTTGGATGTTCATTATTTTTTGGGAATTAGGGTATCAGAGTCCCATGTTGGAACTATAGGTAGATTCTGACCAAAGGCAACGTTAGGGCCGAGCCAAGGTAACGTTAGGGTTGTGCTGGACAGTTGCTAAGCCATAGCCAGGGTCTTGACTTAGCATTTTAGCGTGTGCCTAGAAGATGAAATCTTTGAGGTCTAGGCCTGAGCCAAGATTGCGTTAGGGCCATGTTGGGACGTCACTAAGCCAGAGTCAGGGCCTTGACTTAGTGTTTTAGAGAGTGCCTCAAAGGTGAGGTCTTTGAGGTCTAGGCTTGAGCCAAGACTGCGCTAGGGCCATGCTGGGTTGTCGTTAAGCTAGAGTCAGGGCCTTGACTTATCGTTTTAGAGAGTGCCTCAAAGATGAGGTCTTTGAAGTCCAGGCCTAAGCCAGGACTGCGTTAGGGCCATTCTTGGCAGTCGCTAAGCCAGAGCCGGGGCCTTAACTTAGTTCTTTAGAGAGTGCCTCAAAGATGATGTCTTTAGGGCCGTGCTGGGCCATCACTAAGCCAAAGCCAAGGCCTTGACTTAGTGTTTTAGAAAGTGCCTCAAAGATAAGGTCTTTGAGGTCCAGGACTGCATTAGGGCCATGTTGGGCCATCGCTAAGCCAGAGCCGAGGCCTTAACTAGCGATTTAGAGAGTACCTCAAAGATGAGGTCTTTGAGGTCCAAGTCTAAGCCAGGATTGCATTAGGGCCATGTTGGGACGTCGCTAAGCCAGAGCTGGGGCCTTGACTTAGTATTTTATTGCAACAAAACTTTACATTAATGTAACTCGGGGGTGACTAAACCCAGATGCTTGATTGAAATTGCTTGGAGATGTTGTATTACATACTCTTAGGAACATCCAATGAAGTTGCAACTTTAAAACTCATATTGAAAGAAATATGTGTTGGAGGAAAAATACTTGACAGAAACTTAAAACTGGAAGAGAACTAGATGTAACTGAGAACAGGAAATAAAACTAATAAAAAATGAACTTGCTGAAAGAGAAAAGAGAACCCATTCAGAGGTGTTGCTTTGCTATTGGTGCTTTACTGGTTGAATTTTTTGAGGTGCTTTGCATTCCATGTTCGGGGTATCATCCTACCCCCTTGAGTCTGCAAGTGGTACGTTCCTGGCTGTACCACCCTAGAGACTATATACGAACCTTCCCAGTTTAGGCTGAGCTTTCCAACCTTCTTGGGCTCAAATGGCCTTTCTGAGCACCAGGTCTCCTACTTGAAAATTTTTGGTGCGGACCTTCCTGTTGAAGAACTCTACCACTCGTTGTTTGTATGCCGCACTGAGTATTAGAGCATTTTCCCTCACTTCGTCGATGAAATCCAGATTCATTCGCAGTCCTTCCTCGTTTGCCATTTCATCGACACAGCAGTGCTGAAAGATGTTTGCACTATATCCACTGGTATTTGTGCTTCTATTCCATAAGAGAGGCGGAATGGGGTCTCGCCCATTGGGGTTCTGGCCATGTTCCTGTAGGACCACAGGACGCTTAACAACTCATCAGCCCATGCTCCTTTTACCTCATCCAGCCTTCTTTTTATGCCATCCAGTAATGTTTGATTCTCTTTTTCCACTTGACCATTTGATTGAGGGTGCGCTATTGATGTCTTTCTAACATTGATGTGATACTAGGCATATAACCTTTTAAAGGCCAGGTTATCTAACTACTTTCCATTGTTTGTGATGACTATCTTTGGGATCTCGAACCGATAAATAACCACGTCCCTGAAGAAGTTTTCCATTGTTGTTTTGGTGATATTGACTAAGGGCTTCGCCTATATCCATTTGGTGAAGTAGTTAATGGCGACGACCAAAAAATTTGATCCTCCTCTTGCTTTCACAAACTAACCCAGGATGTCTATGCCCCACATGGTGAATGGGATCGGGCATAAGATGAAGCTCTGCTCAGTAGCCAGAACATGTGGGATGGGAGCGTGGTTTTGGAATCTAAGGCATCGCGGGACAAATTTCATTGTATCTTTTTGCATCCCTGGCCAGTAGATTCCCTGGCGTAGGACCTTATAAGCTAGGTCTCACCCTCCCATGTGTGCTCCGCATATGCCTTCATGCACTTCTTGTAAGGCCTGTTTTGCTCTTCTAGGTCCCAAGCATCTTAGTAGTGGTCCAGAAGTTGACCTTTTGTATAATGTCCCTCCCATCATGTACAGTGTCTCAAGCGGCTCTTCGCTTGGTATTTCGAGCTTCGTCCATCCAGCTCTCTTCTTCTGGATCTTTGCAGTTAACAGTTTGTTTGACATATGAAGGCTTGTCCAGATGCTCGAGATAGACCATAGTTCCAAGCTCTCCACAGCCCCCTGAGGCCAGCTTGGAGAGCGAGTTAGCTGAGGCAATCTGAGCCCGTGGTACCAATAGTATGGTGAACGTGTCAAACTGTCCAATGAGGGTTTTGACCTTAGCCAAATATCCAATCATTTGCTCTTCCTTTGCTTCGTATTACCCATTTACATGGTTTATCGCCAGTTGTGAGTCACTGTGTGCAATCAAATCCTGGGCCAAGTCTGACTTGGCCAATTTCAGGCCCGGGATGAGCGCTTCATACTCTGCCTCTTTATTCATAGCCTTGAAGGCAAATCTTAGTGCGATTTGGATCTTAAATCCTTTTGGGCTAACCAAAATTAGTCCTGCTTCGCTTCCTATTGTGCTGCTAGATCCATTCAGATGTAGCATCCAGTGGACGTCAGGCCAAGCTGCTTCTATCCGATCTTCCATTGGGGTAAGTGTACATCCCATTACGAAATCAGCCAAAGCCTAGCCTTTGAGGGATGTTCTTGGCTTGTAAGTAATATCATACTCTCCCAACTCAACTAACCATGCCACCATACGCCCCGAGGCTCCTGGGCTATGTAACACTTTCTTCAGGGGTTGTTCTGTGAGCACTGATATTGGATGTGCCTGGAAGTAAGGCCTCAATTTTCTTGCTGCCATCACTAGCGCTAGTGCCAGTTTTCAATCTTTTGGTACCTTGTTTCTGCCTCTATAAGAATATGGTTGATGTAGTACACTGGCATTTGTTTTCTTACCTCTTCTTTGACCAAGGTTGCATTGACTGCTGTTGGTGAGGTTGCTAGGTATAGCTTGAGTTCTTCCTTTGCCTCGGGTCAAACTATCAAAGGTGCCGAGCTTAGATAGTGCTTTAAACCTTAGAATGCCTCTTGACACTCTGATGTCCATGAAATTCTGTTCCCCTTCCGTAAGTTCTTCAAAACCTTGAAGAAGGGAAGACATTTATCTCCGGCCCTTGATATGAAATGGGTCAGAGCGGCAAATCTTCCATTCAATCTTTGAATATCTTTGATATTCTTTGGTGGGCTTATTTCCTGTATCGCTCTGATATTTTTTGGTTTGCTTCTATACCTCTTTCGGAGACCAAGTAGCCCAGGAACTTGTCAGAGGTGAATCCAAAGGTGCACTTGCTTGGATTTAGTCTCATTTGATTGCTTCAGAGTACTCCAAAAACTTCTATCAAATCATTGACATGTTCTGTGGCTTTTGTGCTCTTCACCAGCATATCATCGACTTAGACTTCTATATCGCGGTTGATTTGAGCCCTGAACATACTATTCATCATTCTTTGATAGGTGGCACATGCATTCTTTAGACTAAATGGCATTGCAGCGTAGCAGTAATTTCCTGCGGAGGTCAAGAATGTAGTTTTTTCTTTATCACTTCTACTCATTCTAATCTAGTTGTCGCCCGAATAGGCATCCATGAATGTGAGCATTTCATGTTCTACGGTTGAATCTATCAATAGATCAATCTTTGGGAGTGGTTAGCAATCTTTTGGGTAGGCCTTGTTCAGGTCGGTGTAGTCAATGCAAATCCTCCACTTTCCATTATGTTTTGGGACCATGACTACATTTGCCAGCCACGTTGGATACCTAATTTCCCACACTATTCCTACTTTCAGCAACTTCTCTACCTCGCTGTTGATGATTTCCTGCTGCTTTGGGGCAAAACTATGCCTTTTTTGTTTGACTGGTCTGTAGCTTGGATTGACATTCAGATAGTGCTTGGCTACTTCTCTCGGTATACCTGACATGTTAGACGAGGTCCAGGCAAACACATCAAGGTTCTCGTTCAGGAACTTGAGGATTTGGGCCTTGCGATCACTGCTGAGGAGTGCTCCCAATCGAATCGCTCCTATGCCTTTGCTAATGGGAACGATCACCAACTCTTCCACTGGCTCGGACCTTTGCCCAGCCCTTTCATCTCTAGTGTCAATTATTTCTATGGGGTAGGCCATGCCTAGACAGGAATTTTTGTTGGCTTTGATGAAGTTAGCATAGCATTCCTTGGCCTCTTTCTGGCTTGCTCTGCATTCTCCCACTCCATTTTCTATTGGGAATTTTACCTTCATATACTTAGCCTGGCCATCCCAGGATCGCATTATAGGGTGAAGCCACCCTTGCCACCATGAAGTTGACCATGACGATGGACGATCTTGGTTCCTCTCCAATTGTCACCTGCAACTCTACCATTCCTTCGATTTCAGATGGCATTCTTGAAAAACCATATATTGGACCCACACCTGGCTTTAGTTTCTTAGGTCCAAGCCTAGTTTTTCATATGCTTCATAAGACATGAGATCTACAGATGCTCTGGTATCAATCAACACCCTATGGAAGCGCAGTTTGGCACTACCAGTTACAAGACAATTACATCATTGTGGGGCCAGTTGAGTCCTAAGTCCGAGTCTGAGAAGGAGATCACAGGGTTGGTGCGTACGCTTTTGAGTGGCTACTCGATTACAAAAACAAAGCATGTATGTGCCTTGGCCTTCCTGACAGGTTCTACCCCAGGTCCTCCCATTATCTTTAATATGGCCGGCCCGATGCGCTTGTTCCCGTTTAGCAGTCTAGACTCATCTCTTGTTTCACGGTCTTTGGTGTTGCTCGGCCTAGGCTCACTTCGAGTGTGTAGTCCTTCACCAAATTTTTGCTTTAGGTACTTGTTGAGGTACCCCACGTTTATCAGCTCATCGATCTCTCTTTTCAATGCCTTACAATCCTCCGTGCTATGGTCGTGATCACGATGGTATCTGCAATACCGATTGGGATTCCTTTCTTCAGGTTTGGCAACCATGGGCTTTGGCCAACGAAAATATTTCTGATCTTGGATATCCAAAAGTAGGTTTGTTCGGGACCGGTCTAACTCAAACTACTCATCTGTTGCTCGGTCACTTGTTCGATCCGGTATGTTCTTCTTTTGTTCCTGATCCTCCTTCCTGATCTTCTAAGGCCTTTTCCTATCTCTTTTTATCTAATCTCCTTTGTCGGCCATCCCCTTAGCCTCGAGGACTTCCTCCATATTGGCATAATGGTTGCATCTTCTTTGCAAGTCTGGCATTATCTCGGGCAAATCCAGAGCCAATGACCGAACCAGGTCGGGGTGGTGATGGCATTATATAGTGAGTTATATGCCACTCCTTCTAGTAGCTTTTTAACTTCTAACATGGCCTTGGTGAACCTGGTGAGGAATTTACTTATGGGTTCTCTTGCTCTCTGCCTCATATTTATTACGTTGGCCGGGGTCTGGTAGTGCTTCATACTAGCTTAGAACCATGTGAGTAATGCTTTAGTCAGCTTGTCGTAGCTACAGATCGATCTCAGATTAGACATCCATACGAGGGCGGCATCCTTCAAAGAGGCTACAAAAGCTTGACAAAGTGTTGCATTAGACTTTTCGTAAATGGTCATGGCTGAGCCATAGTATAAAAGGTGATCGTAAGGATCTGTAGTGCCATCGTATGTCACAAAAGTTGGGATAGTGAAACCATGAGGCAATCCAGCATCCATCAGTTCATCTGACAGAGCATTATGTGCCGGTGTTGCAGCTATGTCTGAGGGGGGTTTCTGAAGTCCTTCAACCTTTTTTCTCAAGCTCTACAAACACTACTCGAGGTCATCGGTTCCTGTTCTCCTCCCCATATGTTGTTGGTTGTCCTCTGTATGATGGTGCCTTCCTGGTTGCTCCGAGCTCCATTTGTGAGCTCGGCATCCTTCCTCTCAGGCGTCTCCTCGGTGGGGCATTTCTTCCATGGTCCTTCGAGGTGTCTCCCTTCTTGGCCTGTTGGGAGGGGTCTCTAGAGCATCTCTTCGTGGTAGGTAATCTTGAGCTTCTCTTCATAGGATTTGTTCTGGGCTAGGTTCTCCATTCCTACTCGAGGTTTATCTCCCTCTCATGGAAGTAGTTCCTACTCTCTCTCTTTCACTGTGTGATGCAAAGCGCGACATTCTAGGAGATCTTCTTGATGCCAGCCTTGTTGTGGATTGAGAAACCACGATGTCCTCTGGTGATCTTGCTCAAGCTCATCGATGTTGCTTTGTCTTGGAGCAGGTGGGGCAGTGCGACCATTATTCTGGCGGTCCATCGGTGGAACTGGAAGTGATGCTTCAAACTATCAAATGAAATTCCACACTAATCCATTAGTTACTAGCACCTATAATTGTAACTTTTGGATCCTCTCCTTCACTCCAGAATTTTCGGAATGGGTGGGGTTCGCTGGATGTGATTGCTGGGGACTCTATTCAGCAGGTGGGCCCTCTTTGAGTAAGGCTCCAGCATCTACACTAGGTAGTGATGGTAAAGATCCTTCTGCCCATATCGGCACTTCCTGCTCCACCACTGGTGGATCTTTGATGTTCTCTTTGCGTTGCGGACGTGGTGGCGACCTTCCCCTTGAGGCAGTTGGTGACACAATTTGCTCGCTTCGCAGTAACATTGATGAATGTGGCTTTTTGTATTGCTTCCCACGGAAGCCGCCAATCTGATGTGATAAATTTTGACCCAAGGCGGATGCTCCAAATGACCTTGAAGCGGTCCCAGGACTCTTCGTGCTCCTACTGCAGAGATGAACAAGTTAGCAAAGGGGCACCGGGCTGGTCAGTGCGATAACCCTCTAATGACAAAGTCAGGGTCAGAATTAAGCAATAGGTATGTATACTTTTCCAAGTTTTTGATCCCCCTCTTCAGGGCTTACCTCCTATATTTATAGGGCCTGAGTTCCTTGGCTTCCCCTGTGTCCCACTCCTTCACGTTCTTATGAACTTGCATATGAGTGGGGGGATATTCTGGATATTGTATGCTTTCCAGGCGTCATAAAGCATTAGGAGTCTCAACGAGGAAACGTGTATAATGTTTGGGGAGAGTGCTCTCACTGGCTGCTCCACTTCCTTTGGAGCTCCATCTCTATCCATGCCCTGGGTGGATAACTATGCTAACCATAATGACGTGGTATACAGTCAGCTATGACGTCGTGGCATTGACTCAGCCCGAGACTTTTCATAAATAGTGGAAGGAATCTGCCCAGGTGGCAGAGGTGGGGCATCTTGAAGGGATAATGAAGAGGCTTGTTCCTGGGACCTAGGTGAGAGCTCGGCGTGGCTGGGACGAGAGGGGGCTCATCCGCGAAGGGTTGAGGTGAGAGCTTGGCGTGGCTAGGATGAGGCGAGGGCTCATCTGTGTATTTTCAAGGCTACAGCTCAGCATGACTATCTTACTGCATGCTGAACTGTTGGCCAAATATGGCATATCAACGTGGAACAAAGGAAAAACTCGAGAACGCCCTTATATGACTCTAGGATAAACCAACAGCCTTCCCAAGAGACTCCCTTGCTCATTGGCACCACACAACAGTCTTACATGCCTCGGTTGCTGAAATTAGATTTTCCTCATTATAACAGCGATCATGATACCTGCTTGAGATTTTAAATGTAACCACAAGCATACGGATCAGTGTAACTACGGGTCGAACTCAGGAAGGGCAGCCACTTTATTTTTTTGCTTCTTTTAATAATGCGAAAGTGAACATATTAATGGTTGTGATCTAATTCTAACTACTGTCCTAAACATATGTATCTAAAATAACGTTCTAACCATTCGTTATCTAAGAATTTATAGACGCAAGCCACGCAATTAAAATTAAATAAATAAATAACTGAAAATAAACAACCCATGCAATTAAAAAAAATAATAAAGGAAAAAAATGCTGAAATGAAAATAAAATAAAAAAAGGGGATAAAGCTAGAGAGAGACTCACAAGTAGGTTTCTCTACCTAGCCCGAGGGATGCATCATAATATGAGCTTTCCTACTTGACCAGAGAGTCACTCTTACAGGGGTTACTTTACTTGGCTTTAGGGAAATGGAGACAATTAAAATAAAAGTAATAAATTGATGGTTCTATGGCTAGGAGGAGCAAAGCCAACACATACACTAGCCATGAACCTTGGGGGAAAGGGATAGCAATAATGTAATGACTGAAATTAAAATCCTAAATTAAGAAAGAAAGGATAGTCAAAAGAGGGAATGAGAGGGGGGAGAGAAGATTACTGAAGGAGCTTACCTACTTGAATCAATGCTTGAACTTGATTTGAGATACTACCAGTACTAAAAACCAGATCTGGAATAAACCAAATCTAAAATTTCTAGTACTAGAGAAAACAAATCTTGAAAAAAAAACTGAATTTGAAAAAAAAAAAAAGATGTTCTACGGCTTATGATCTTGTCACCTAGATCTAAGCCTAGAACTATAACTTTAAAAATTACAACTCAATTGCATAAATCATAAACATAAAAGGTTGAACAAGAATAAAAGAGTGCTTGCATTAATTGACATAAAAAGCTATTACAAAAGTGATTAAAGCAAAAATAAAGAAGAACTAAAACTAAAGAGGGTGAGAGAGGGAGAGAGAGAAGAGAACTAAGCATAAATTAGAAAATAAACTAAAAGGAATAATAATCAATAGGAGGGGGGAGGAAGGGGCTTTTATAGGGCTTTAGTCTTATCTCCTTCCTTCTACAAGTCTTCTTTAAGAAAAGAAAGAAAATAAAATAAAATTGAATCTTGGTAAAAATCTTCATTCTGTGAGATATTATGTGGGGAAAGAGAGAATCTGTTTTCAAAATTAAAAAATTATATTCCTTCCCTACAATATTAACCAATATTTTGCAATCTTGATTAAATCAGAATGGAATCTTTGCAGAATATCTTCAAGATCTTGTGAGGTGGCAAAGAGAGAATAATCTTCAGGATTTTGTAGGAAAGAGGATGTGGTATCAATGAGTGGGTCCCACCTTTGGACAAGTTAATTCAAGCTTGGACCGATTCTTGATTCACTTTAAGTACTTTTTCTTGTAGACTTGGAAACTAAAAAAAAACAAGAAAAATAAAAGTAGTACTATCCAAAGTGGGCAAAATGTACACTTATATCCCTAAGATTTTACACATTATTGTGCTCATCAAATTACCCTGTACTTGACTTTTGCTCGTCCTCGAGCAAGATAAATAAATAAAGAAACAAAAGAAAAAGCCTAACTCACTTTCATAGGAATCACAGTTGCATTTAGTATGTGCAACAATCTTTTAAACCCCTAAGTTACCCTAGTGGACGAGTTGTGTCTCGTGGGTGTTTATAGTGAATATACACCCAAAATTCAAATTAACTTGAAAAATTACCATTTAAAGTTTCCAATAACTACAAAACACACACCCTCTTTGAATTAGAGTACATCAACCGAGGAACCCCTACACTTGAACTTTAATACTCCATCTAGATTTAGGAACAATCACACATCTCAAATAGGGACGACCCTTGTATCATCTAAAGCACAACCAATCCTAAGGCAAACCACATTGTAAGGTAGGGACCATGAACTAGGGTTTTGGAGCATTAACCAATCATAAACAACAAGGCATAATGGTATCTTTTTTTTTTAGTAGAGAACTCAGTCTACTCCACTACATTTGGCCTGAATAACATGGTGGAACAAACACCAGAGACCCAAGTTACTAAGCAGCTTCCCTTTATGCATATGCCAACAAAGACAGTGATGCTAAGTTCTTTTCGGAAGTGTTCCTTCCTAAGAGGTTTGATCAAAACACCCCGCTTAATGAGGCGCAGTGTTCTGTCTAGCTCCTAGAAATTCTATACTTACTTTCTACTTTTTGACCAATTTTCACTTTCTTTGCATATCCATATCATATATTTTTATACCATGCCAAGAATATGGTCTCAACTCCTAACCTAAGAACAAGGACACCAACTAACAAATGGTCCTACATCTTAAGATAAGTATCTCTAAATCATTTAAGTGAGGTCCCACTTCAAGACATATATTCATTACCATCGTCCCAATAGGGATTATAGTACCAAGATGGGTCCTAGATCTCAATATACATTTTTTTGTAGGGTGTGTATAAAGCACTGGAAAACTCTTAAAAATAACCTCAAGTTCTAAATAGTCAAACCCTCTCCCATACTTAAATTGTGCAATGTCCTCAGTGCAGAAAAAGAAAAAAAATGATAAGACAATAAAACAAGAAGGACAAAGGAGACAAAATTATCAAATGGGACCAAATATCATCATAAAGAGGCTCATGGAGAATCATGACCTCTGCATCATGCATTGAAGGCAACTCAAGGAATGGCTTCAAACGGTGTCCATTAACTTTAAAAATTTCTTGAGTGGATGGATTCATAACCTCTACGGCACCATGGGGGAATACTGTTTGCACAAGGTAAGGACCTTCCTACCAAGAACGAAGTTTTTCTGGAAAGATATGCAATCTAGAATTGTACAACAAAACTTTATCACCAGGCATAAAAGATTTTCTAACAAGGTGCCTATCATGAAAAGCTTTAGTCTTTTCTTTGAAAATTTTTACACTATCATAGGTATCATTTCACAATTCCTCCAACTCAGATAGTTGGAGATCTCTATGAGCTCGTGCAGTAGACAAATCAAAATTGAATTTCTTAATCGCCCAAAAGGCACGATGTTCTAACTCAATAGGAAGGTGGCAGAATTTCTCGTACACCAAACAGTATAGGGATTGGCCAAGTATGGTCTTGTAAGCAGTCCTATACGCCCACAAAGCATACAACTGACGGTTAGCACAATCATTTCGATTTGGGTTAACTGTCTTTTCTAGAATTTGTTTGATCTGTCTATTGGACACTTCTACCTGCCTACTGGTTTGGGGGTGGTATGGGGTAGCCAACTTGTGGGTAATCCCATACTTTTTCACTAACGCCTCAAAAGGCTTATTATAAAAGTGCTTTCCCCTATCACTAATGATAGCTCTAGGGGTACCAAATCGGAAAAAAAATGTTTTCCCTTAAGAATTGAATGACCACCTTATGGTCATTGGTCTTACAAGCACGAGCCTCAATCCATTTGGACACATAGTCCACAGCCAACAAAATATATTCATATCCACATGACTTAGGGAAGGGGCCCATAAAATCTATTCCCCAAACATCAAAAACCTCAACCATGAGGATTGGGTTGAGAGGCATCATGTTCCTTCTACTGATTTTTCCTAAAGACTGACAAGAAGGACAAGCCTTACAATAAGCAAAGGTGTCTTTGAAGAGACTGGGCCAATAAAATCCACATTGTAATACCTTGGTTGCAGTCTTAGTAGGCCCAAAATAGCCGCCACAAGTCTGATTATGGAAAAAGGAAAGAATAGAATGGTGCTCATGATCAGGGATACATCTCTGGATAACTTGGTCAGGGCATGATTTAAAAAGGCAAGGATCACCTAAAAGAAATACTTAACCTGTGAGTGAAAACGGTACTTCTCTTGGGAAGATCAATGATCCGAAGTCTTGTTTGTAATTAAAAAATTTACAATATTTGCAAACCAAGGTTCACTAGATGCTCAAAGCGTTGTTCATCGAAAAAATGCTTGTTAACTGGAGTATTCACAATCAAAGAATTGGGTAACCGGGACAAGGTTTGCAACCAAATTTTCACTGCCTTTCTTATCCTTAATTTTTAAGTCAAATTCCTACAAAAGCAAAACCCATCTGATAAGATGTGCTTTAGTATTCTTTTTCTGAATAAGGTATTTGATAGCTGCATGGTCAGTGTAAATAATTACATGAGAACCTATCAGATATGCACGAAACTTTTCTAATGCAAATACAACAGCTAAAAAATCTTTTTCAGTTGTGGTGTAGTCCAGCTGTACATCATTGAGAGTTCTGCTGGCATAATAGATAATATGAGGAAGTTTATCAACTCTTTACCCTAAGACTGCCCCTATAGCAAAATCAGATGCATCACACATTAATTCAAAGGGCTCAATCCATAAGGGATCTTAAATAATAGGGGTTGTAGTCAACACCTTCTTTAATTGCTCAAAGCACATGAGGCATTCACTAGAAAATTTGAAGGGTTGCTCTTTTGCCAAAAGTTTGGTGAGAGGCCTAACCATGTGATTGAAGTTCTTGATGAACCAACGATAGAACCCTGTATGACCTGAGAAGGAATGAACATTCTTAACTGACTTGGGAGGTGGTAAATTAAAAATTAAGTCCACCTTAGCTCTATCAACCTTGATCCCTTCTTTGAAAGTGACATGACCTAACACTATGCCCTGTGTAACCATGAAATGACATTTCTCCCAATTGAGGACTAAATTAGTCGATTTGCATCATTTGAGTACTAAAGAAAGATGATGCAAACAATTAGAAAGGACCCATGAATAAAAAAATCATCCATAAATACTTCCAAAAAGTGCTCCACCATATCAGAGAAAATGCTCATCATGCATCTTTGGAACGTGGCAGGGGCATTGCAAAGCCCAAAAGGCATACGCCGATAAGCAAAGGTTCCATAGGCTCATGTAAAGGTGGTCTTGTGTTGGTCATCTAAGGCAATGGAAATCTGGTTATAGTTGGAATAACCATCAAGGAAACAATAATACTCATGGTTGGCTAACCGCTCTAACATTTGATCAATGAAAGGCAAAGGAAAGTGGTCTTTCCAAGTTACCGCATTTAACTTCCTGTAGTCAATGCACATACACCATCCTATTTGGACACAGGTAGGGATCAACTCATTTTCAGTATTTTAGACTACTGTGACCCCTGACTTCTTTGGCACCACGTGCACTGGACTTACCCACTCGCTATCAGAAATAGGGTAGATGATAACATGATCCAAGCACTTTAGGATCTCTTTCTTGATAGCTTCTTGCATCATAGGATTAGCCATTCTTTGTGGTTCTCTAGAAGGTTTTGAATCCTCCATGAGGTGAATATGATGTTGAATGATCGAGGGAAAAATTCCTATAATGTCTGTCATGGTCCAACCTAAGGCTTCCTTGTTTTCTTTTAAAACTTTGATCAACTCTTCCTCTTGACTTGAAGTTAAAGCTGAGGCGATAATAACTGGTAGAGTTTGATCTTCTCCTAAGAAGGCATACCTTAAGTTAGAGGGCAACTCTTTCAAATCAAGCTTAGGGGGCTCAACAATTGAGGGTTCAGGAAGAGAATTTGATAGAGGACCAATGGGCTTCATGGGTGTATGAAGGCTCCAAACATCAGAGAAGAAATTTTTAGTATCATCCTCGAATTCTTCCATACACTCTTGGAATTCTGAATCAAAGTCAATGTCAAAACTTTTAAAAATATCGTCAGAAAAATCATGCATATTGACCGCTTCATCAATATCATCAGAAGAAATTATGGGTTGCTTGCCCAACCTATACATGTTGAACTCCATAGTGTGGCTGCCAAAATATATCCTCAGTAGACCATTCCGGCAATTGATTAATACATTGCTGGTAGCCAAAAACTTGCTTGAGATTTTAAATGTAACCGCAAGCGTACGGATCAGTGTAGCTACGAGTCGAACTTAGGGAGAGCAGCCACTTTATTTTTTTGTTTCTTTTAATAATGCGAAAGTGAACCTATTAATGGTTGTGATCTAATTCTAACTACCATCCTAAACATATGTATCTAAAATAACGACCTAACCATTCGTCATCTAAGAATTTAAAGATGCAAGCCACGTAATTAAAATTAAATAAATAAATAACTGAAAATAAACAACCCACGTAATTAAAAAAATAATAAAGAAAAAAAAATACTGAAATAAAAATAAAGTAAAAAAAGGGGATAAAGCTAGAGAGAGACTCACAAGTAGGTTTCTCTATTTAGCCCAAGGCATGCATCATAATATGAGCTTTCCTACTTGACCAGAGAGTCACTCTTACAAGGGTCACTCTACTTGGCTTTAGAAAAAGGGAGATAATTAAAATAAAAGCAATAAATTGATGGTTCTATGGCTAGGAGGGGCAAAGCCAATACATACACTAGTCATGAACCTTGGGGGAAAGGGATAGTAATAATATAACGACTGAAATTAAAATCTTAAATTAAGAAAGAAATGGTAGTCAGAAGAGGGAATGAGAGGGGGGAGAGAAGATTACTGAAGGAGCCTATTTACTTGAAACAATGCTTGAACTTGAAAGCTTGGGTGATTTGAGATACTACTAGTACTAAAAATCAGATCTGAAATAAACAAAATCTAAAATTTCTAGTACTAGAGAAAACAAATCTTGAAAAAAACTGAACTTGAAAAAAAAAAAGATAATCCACGGCTCGTGATCTTGTCACCTAGATCTAATCCTAGAACTATAACTTTAAAAATTACAACTCAATTGCATAAATCATAAACATAAAAGGCTGAATATGAATAAAATAGTGCTTGCATTAATTGACATAAAAAGCTATTACAAAAGTGATTAAAGAAAAAATAAAGAAGAATTAAAACTAAAGAAGGTGAGAGAGGGAGAGAGAGAAGAGAACTAAGCATAAACTAGAAAATAAACTAAGGGGAATAATAATCAATAGGAGGGGGGAGGAAGGGGTTTTTATAGGGCTTTGGTCTTGCCTCCTTCCTTGTACAAGTCTTCTTTAAGAAAAGAAAGAAAATAAAATTAATTTAAATCTTGGAAAAATCCTCATTCTCTGAGATATTGTGTGAGGAAAGAGAGAATCTGTTTCCAAAATTAACAAATTCTATTCCTTCCCTGCAATATTAACCAATATCTTGCAATCTTGATTAAATCAGAAAGGAATCTCTACATAGCATCTTCAAGATCTTGTGAGGTGGCAAGGAGAGAGACTAATCTTCAGGATTTTATAGGAAAGAAGATGTGGTACCAATGAGTGGGTCCCACCTTTGGACAAGTTAGTTCAATCTTGGACCGGTTCTTGATTCACTTTAAGCTCTTTCTCTTGTAGACTTGGAAACAAAAAATAAAAAATAAGAACAATAAAAGTAGTACTATCCAAAGTGGGGCAAAATGTACACTTATATCCCTAAGATTTCGCGCATTATTGTGCTCATCAATACCATCACTGGATGTGTCAAGAAGATAAGTTCTTTGATTTCCATCAAACGGAAAAAGAGTAGAGAGTGGCTTTGGCTTGCTTCCATCTTGAGGGAAACACCAAACATTGGTATAAACTTTACAAACAGGAAGAGAGAAAAGCAATGTGGCAAGGGTTTTGTGAAACCTTACATACTAGATTTGGACCAACTCAATACCAAGACTACTTTGGTGAGTTAGAAAAATTACAGCAGATTGGTTCTCTAAGCGATTACCAAGCTAGGTTCGAGAATTTTTTTGTCATTGATGCAAGAAATTATTGATCAAGGGCTATCGTGAGAGGAAGAGGTGGAGCTTGCTGACGATGGAGGGGAGTTGGTTGAGGCTGTGATAGAGTTTCCTAAAATCTCTATACATGCAACTGCAAGCATGAGGGTACCCGAGATGATGCCTATTATAGGGAGCGTGGGCCAGGTTTCAACTACCATCCTCATCGCCTCAAGTGGTACTAATAATTTCTTAAAACATGAAATTAGCTAAAAAGTGGGTTTCACTGCAACTAATAAGTAACCATTCCAAGTGATGGTAGCCTCGGGATAGAAAATAGCTAGCCTCGGGTGGTGCTCTAACCTAAAGGTGATCTTGCAAGGTGTTCCAATTATTGTTGACTTCTACCTTTTAGAGTTGGGAGGATATCAAATTGTTCTTGGAGCTCATTGGTTAAGCACATTGGGCCCCATCACATAGGACTTTTCCTTGCTCAGTATGAGTTTTTTCGTTAATTGGAAGGAGATTAATCTTAGAGGCATAATTGTTAAATTTGTGCTCTAATCCAGTAAAATTTGAACTTGTAAATAATAGGTGATGCAATGGACAGCACCGATGACCAGTGGATAGTAACAATCTATTGCTTTGAAGAATAAAATGACCCATTGTGCCAGTGTAGATGTTGCCGATCAAACTAGAAGGGATTCAGACCACCTAAAACTTGATTTTAAGTGATTAAATACCCCCTTCACCTGACCTTGCATGCATGGTAGAAAATCCCTCATATAACCATGCACAAACCACTAAGGAACCGTAAAAGGTGTAGGCAGAAGGGGCTGGAAACCAACTAACTACAATAGCAAAAACTATCCACCTGTTGGACAGAGACCTACCGATGACCATCAATTGGTGGGTCTTGCTGTGTTGAAATCCATTTTTTACCCATGGGACCCACTATATGCATAATGACCAACTCTATCCTTGTCTCCACACTACATGGGACCTACCCACCTTTTTTTTTCTTTGGTAGAAGGACCTACCCACTTCACTTACACAACTTGTGAGCCTAAGGTGTTTGGTCCTCATGGCTTGGCATTCAGATTGAATCAATTTGGGCAAGGCTCACTGTGGCAAGCAAGCAAACAGGATAGAGTGAGCCTTGACTATAAATATAAATAATGAGCCTTAGGGCTCAATTTATCACCTAAAATCATGGGAAAGGGAGAAAAAGAAGGAGAAAAAGAACAAAGAGAAGGAGAACTTCTCGACCACTTCCCTATTGTTTCCGGTGCTTCCAAAGGTAAGGAAACACCTCCCCGACCCTTTCCTCTTTCTATTGGGTATGGGTAGGTAGAGAATTAGGGTTTTACTGGATTAGAGGGGTATATCTTTACCCCAATAACCTAGGTTGGCCAGGATAGTGCACACTACACTCCCCCATGCTTTTCTAGTGCTTGGAATAAGTTTGCCAAGCTCCAGGATCATTTTCTCCCAAATGGGTTTAGAGTTTTGATCGAAGAATTGACGTGACTCCCCATTGGACAAGTGAAAATATGATCAATTGAACTTAAATGAACGGTGGGAAGACCCTCTGCAAACCCTATGTAACAAAACATGGCAATTAGACCCGAGATGGTTTAAGCCCTATAAGGATAACAACCAGAGTTTGACCCTCTTTCGCACATCTGTGGGCCCTATATTGTCGCATCCCCACTCAAAGATACGTGGGGTCCTATTTCGCAGGGGATCTCTTCCCTTAAGGTATTTTTTAAAAGGAATATTAATAATAGTCCAATATCGAGGATTGGAAAACATAATATTTGGAGTTGCCACCTAAGGTTAGGGTGTTACACCCGTGCCCTAACCCGGTCTAATTTGAACTTTTGTGTTAGATCTCAGACTAGAGATAAAGAGCACCAATGGATTTTCCCTCATGGTAGCTCATTGCAAAAAGGAAATGGATGATCCCCCTTGTTTATGCATATCATGCCAGTCCAACTAAAGGGGATTCAAACCTCAAACCTAAGCAGTCAGTAATCCGACACCTCCCCATCCGAGTCCTGGCACTTAAAAAAAAAATTATCGGAGGACCATACACACAACCTAAGGCAAAAACCTATGGAATGGCCAAGTGAGGACAGCAGACAGTCAAGGCACAACATTGCCTTGACCACCGGAAACAGCTTGGGCTGAATCCGATGACCCCAAATCTGGTCACCTAGTAGGCTGCTAGTTGGGTTCTGATACCTGTGGGTCCCACCACCCACATCGTGAGCAGCCTCGGATGACCCCACACACTCTCCCATACTCTTCCTCATGACTTGTACTCTATATGAGTCTATGGAGGTGGGCCCACGTGTCCCAAATTATGAAATAACCTACTTAGACCAGACAAGGACCAACAAAATAGGCCCTAAGGATATGACTTACTATAAATAGGAGAGGTGAGTTCATTTCTCAGCACTCACTTGTCCAAAAACGTGGAAGGGAGAGAAGAGAAGAGAGAAAGGAACTAGAAGAAGGGGGAAGGGAAGGGGAGAAGCTCACCTTGACTCCCGACTTCGCATCCTGCTGCCGGAATCTTGCCGGAGGTAGGTGCTACACCCTCTACTACTCTCTTTTCCTTCATTTTGACCTTGTATAGTTGAGCAAGGAGGTGAACCATGACCCCAACACCTTCCGAAGCTCGGGTGAGTGTCATTTCACTCCCTCAGTGTGGTTGCTGAGCTCAAACCAAGTCAGGTGAGCTCCGACAACATTTGTGACCAAATGCCTAATTAGGGTTTCCATCATTCGATTGTCGTATCACCCAAATGGCTTGACGGAATCGAAACTTCTTTGGGTGAAAATGGAGGCAGGGAGATCCCCTACAAATCTCATCAATCGGGCCTGAGCTGAAAAGCCCCAAATCTGTGGGTTCATTTTTTGGAATCCTTCTAGTGAAGTCCAGGCCTTTTGGAGCACTCTGTTTGGTACACCATAAACAAGATTGATATTTCTGGTGGAAATTATCTATTTTTGATGGCATATTTTTGGTGACTTCCCAGTGCTATCTGAAATTTACAGTGCTTGTACCCTTTAGGGGTAAGCCCTATGTGTCCCCTCCGATGCTTTCGACATGTATTGACATTCGGATACCTTGTATCTGGGATAGAGATGCACACGTATATTGAGACTAAAAGTGAATTGATCACCGGTTGATACACTTGGAAACCAATTCAACCAAATGCAATCGAGGTGAGGGATGGTTGACTTTATTTTGTGGAATATTTAATACGTAGAAATTTCTCACATGTTTTAGGAATTTAATTGATTCTTATATTGTTAACATGATTATGTTGATAATTGTGAACATGCTATTTATGTGGATTCATTATGTATGAAACGTGGAAATTGGATATGATGTATGTTGAGATGTGTGATGGGATCCGGTGTGGCCGAGGTGGTTCAGGTACCGTGATCGTCATGTGGATGTTGCATTCATGCATTGTATATGTGCATCAGATTAGATATAGTCGCGGATTGCAATTTGCGGCAGATGGTGATTCCGGTATCGTTCACTCTGGGACTATACTTGGAAATCGATTACGCTTTGTGGCCAATGGTAATTTCGGTATCGCATAGTCCATACTCAACTGCTTGTATGCTAGATAGGTATATAGTTGTGGGTTACACTTTGTGGCCAATGGTGATTCCACTATTGCATGGTCCATACTAATTGCATCATTATGCAAGCTGTATCATTATGCAAGGCATGTAGAATATTTATGGTTAGGTGACATTCCCTATGCTACGTCCCCTTGCCAATAGGGGTAAGATGTTGGATAACCTAATAGTGGTTTGTTCGATGAACCTTTTCGGAATGCCACACCTATGGTACGATGTGATTGTTGTGGGAAGCGAAAATTAGTCCGGCGTGGCTAATGGTGATTTCGGTGTCGTGACTGCTAGGAGGGGGTTATCAGGGTTTTATTGGGTGATCGAGACCAAGGATACAGCCTAATGTGTCATAGTAGCATTTACCAGACTTAGTTGTATGCTAGGTGGATTAATAATCAAATGAATTGCAACATCTGCATCATGGATTGTGTGCTTAATTTTGTACTCATGACATTATGGATTATTATGTTATAATTATTTGTGCTTGATTATCCATGAACCCCACCCCTCATTGAGCTAGTTGGAGCTCACCCCTCATGGATATTGGTTTTTAGATGATGATGTAGGTACAGTGGTACCGACGGCATGTGACTCTACCTCTGCACCCGAGTATGAAGTGACCGACTGGTAGATGTCAAAAATGGAAGAGCATGACCAAGATTGTGCCTGTGACACCTATGCCTATTCGGCACCTTGGTAGGCTAGATGTCTTTTTGATATTCTAATACCGAACTGGTTAATGGTATTTTATTGGATTTAATATATGTAAGTCATGGACATATGTAACTTGAATAACTTGGTTATGGATATATGTTATCATTAGACACTACTCCAGTTGAACTATATTCCGCTATAATATACTCTGATTCCACTGCTATTGGTCTTGTGGCTTGGCATTGTGTGGTTGTGCATGTTAAGGTACTGCTATCAGAGATCTTGGTAGGGGCATAAGATGGGTAAGTGTCTACTCACACCTATGGTATCTCATATTGGGGACTGGGGTGTGACATAGAGCCAAGGACCTGATGGGTGGGCCTGATCCATAAGGAAAGGGCAAAAAAATTGGTCTGATCCAGAGATGAGGGTAAGTGTTAGGTTATAGAGTTGGGAAGATGTTAGGCACCCACTCCACCAGACTAAACCGGTCTTCCTATTGGATTCTTAATAACAAACATTCTCCCCTATTTAATCCTACAATGTATACATATCTAAGTTATTGCTACACTATTATGTATATTACCACACATAAGTTAAAAGTCTACATCTTGCCTACTAAGTTGAGGGGTTATACTTGTGATCATCCCTATTTCGGTTTGAAAGGGGTGGGCCCTTGTTGTTACGGACACAAACTTCAATGAGTGTCCCCTAGCACAGGCAGAGGTGTATTTGACTGTCTACTTTCCTTCTTCGAAGAACTTACTTTTATAAGTTTGGGGAATTTTAGGAATTTCTAGATATTTTTTGAGAATTTTGGTAGAGTTCCGGAACCTATGAGAATCTAAAGGAGTCATAATGAATCTGGGGAATATGAAGCTTTTTAAGACTTTCTAACAATATAGAAAGGCTTCCTAATGGTTAGGAAATTTTTCTAGATTTTTTTATTTTTGGGCACAAGAACCGAGATAACGGAATCTTGGGGAATCTGATGAATCTGTGGGTTTAAGAAGGAACTTTTGGGGTTCCTAAGGCTTCCTAATGGTTTTATGAATACTTTTTGGATTTCTTAGAGATTTTTATTTTTTTGTTTTCATATTTTGGCACGTGAATCGAGGTAAGAGAATCTCAGGGAATCAGAGAGAACATTTGGCTGAGGGATGAGAGAGGACATAAGAGAGGTGAGAAAGGATTTTTCTCAAAATCTTGAAGCTCCCCAGCTCTTGGTGTGCGATGGTGTGTCTTGTAATGGGGAAAAAGACCTATTTATAGGTTTTTAGCATGATAGGGGCAAAATGGTCATTTAGGATCTCATAGGCCTTCAAAAACCTCGCCTAGAGGCCAAAATCTCGTCGCCCCACAAAAATTTGGGGTGTAGTTTTGCTCTAATTAGGGTTTCTAATTTCTAGGAGATCTGATAGTCTAATTTTTGGCACACCTTATATCTTTGGAATCGTCTTTCCAAGCACTATTCAATGATATGGGTTTTGAGCTCTAATGTTATTTATAAAGATTTAATATTTTCAAGGAAGGACTCTTGCTCTTTTGAAAACTGAGACTACTACTACTCCAAAAATCCTTGTTCATGTCATTTTCACACCATTAGAAAGTACTTAGAATCAGTTCTTTAGTATATAACATGCTAATATTAGGTGCCACAAGATCAGGCATGATTTGGCTATGTAGAGGTCCCAAGTTGGATTAGTGTTTTGGAGGGTTTTAGGATCGACTGCTCTAGACAACTACGAGCAAGTAAAGGACATTTTGGTCAAACTGGCCATCCTAGGCATCTCTTGACCTAAGCAAGGGTATTTTCATCACTTGGTTGCGATGGGAAACTCCAGGCCAAGCAAAGGACATTACGGTCAAATTGGCCATCTTAGGCACCTCTTGACCTAAACAAGGGTATTTTGATCATTTTAGACCTACATCATGGGCCATCCAGTGAATTTTTGAAATTTGGGACACCAAGGGTATCTTGGTTATTTTAGACCAACACCATAGGCCTTGTAGTGAATTTAGGTCACTAATGGTATCTTTTGACTTCAATCCCTAAGGTTCAAAGTTCATTTTACCAATTGCCATCCAGGGTAATTTGGTTATTTTTGGCCTCATCCCTAGTCTCAAAGTTAATTTCATCAATCCCAGCCATCTAGGGGTATTTTAATCATTCTCGATCGCAACCCCGGGTTCAAATTCTATTCTTTCAAATTTTAGCCATCCAGGGATAATTTCGTTACTTTTGGCCTCATCCTGGTCTCAAAGTTAATTTCATCAATCCCAGCCATTTAGGGGTATTTTAGTCATTCTCGACCTTAACCTTGGGGTCAAAGTCCACTTTTAAAATTTTAGCCATCTAGGGGTATTTTAGTCCTTCTCAACCTCAAACCTAGTCTCAAAGTCAATTTTTTAATCCCAACCATGTAGGGGTATTTTGGTTCTCAACCTCGACCTTGGACTAACAAAACATTTTCAATTTAAGAGGTTACATCAGTTATAAAAAGCATCTCAACCAAAGGAAAGAGTGATCGGTTGTGAAAGCTTAAGATCAAAGTAATGAGCGATCGGCTACGAAAGCTCTTGATCGAAGGAATGAGTGATCGGCTTTGAAGGCTCACGATCAAATGAATGAGAAATTAGCTACAAAATCTCATGATCAAAGGAATGAGTGATTAGCTACAAAAGCTCACGATCAAGGAATGGTGATCGAGAGATCAAAGATAATTAAGGGATAAAATGATCAAGAGATCAAAGCAGAGAGGTGATTGAGAGATCAAAGGGTACACGGGTACCTAGATGATTGAGGGATCAAAAGGATCGAGATTATTAATGGATTAAAACGATCGAGAGATATCCAAACATTGAAGTTATTAAGAGATCAAAGATGATCAAGGGATTAAAATGATTGAGATGATCGAGCGATCGAGGTGATCAAGGTTATCAGGGTGACCGAGAGATTAAAAAAGATTGAGAGATCAAGAGATCAAATGAATTAAGTGATCTAGAGATCAAATTATATAAGTGATTGAGAGATTGGGCCACAAATGGATTTTGAGGTGATCAACAGATCAGAGGGTACACAGGTACCAAGGTGCTCAAGAAATTAGAGCATTTGAGATGATCAAGAGATTGGGGTGATCTAGATATCAGAGGGCACATGGTATCGAGGTGATTGAGGGATTAAAGGGTAAATGAGTACCAAGGTGATCGAGAGATCAAAGCATAGAGGTGATCGAGAGATCAAAGATGATCAAGGGATCATAATACATAAGTGATTGAGAGATTGAAGCGAACGAGATTAAAACAATCATGATCGAGAGATCAAGGATGTTTAAGGGATCAAAGCATAGAGGTGATTGAGTGATCAGAGGGAACACAGGTACCAACGCAATTGAGGGATCGGGGGGGATTGAGATGATCGAGAGATCAGAGCAATTAAATGATCAAGCGATCGGATTGTACATAGGTACAGAAGTGATCGAGAGATTGGATTGTACATAAGTGCAATATTGATCGGTAGGTGCATGGTCAAATGTTTAGGAGGAATGCAAAACTTAAAATGCTTACCAGAGATCCTCTATTCTCATGTTCCTACACTTTTTTTTTTTTGCTAGAAGCTCAGTTTATATTAAAGGAGGAAAAAATAAAAAATATATTATAAATGCTAGCAAAGAGACTCCACCTTTGGCAATGCCATCAGTAGAGTCTTAGAGCTGCTATCTCATAGAATTCAAAAATCTAAATCTAGGTCGACCATCAATATCATATTTCAATTCTCTTGCCATATGAGAGGAAAGCTGTGCATTATCGCTGTCGATCCCTGACTTTGCCACATCCTTGGCTAAGAAGTCTGCCACAGAGTTTGCTTCTCTAAAGCAGTGAAATATCTTCCATTCAATGGAGTTAAGGAAATCCGATAGGGCTGACCATTCCTGAAGAACAACCTAAGGAATGAGTCTATGCTAGAAAATGAACACTGCGGTAGAAGAGTCTGACTCAATCCACAGGCGATTGATGTTCATATCAAGAGCAAACCACATGCCCTTAATGATACTCCAAATTCTGGCGAAGAAGCTAGAAGAAATTCCCAAGTAAAATTTGTAATAGTGAATTTTCCGCCATCATGATCCCTAAAAATTCCACCGCCACCAGCTCTACCCAAATTACTAAGCAAGCACCTGTCCATATTGAGCTTAATCCAAGAAGGGAAAGGCTTGCACCAGTGAACCTCCAAGATAGATCACTCTTTGTGAGAAGAAGTGGAAAGATTGAACTTTTTGCAAATTATCAAATTAGTAGGAGAAGCTTTCATATGGGAGCATATGAAGCTAATCTCCCCTCGGATGGCACAAATTATCCTGAATAGACTACGAGCATTCCCATCAAATCTTCTCTGGTTTCTTTCAAACTAGATGATGTCAATTACCGAAAAAAGACCGACCTCCCAGACATTTTTCAAGCACCACCCTCTTGATTTATTTCTCCACCAAGCAGTAAGCTCAGCTGGGGAATTACTACTCGGCCAGGAAAAATTAAAAAATTCCAAAACTCCTTTCCAAACTCCAATAGTGAAATTACACTAAAAAAAAGAGATGTGAAAAGGATTCGAAAGATGTGCCACACAGCTCACATCTGGAAGGAAGCAGAATGCCTTTGGCCTGTATCAGGTCATCAGTAGGCAGTTTACCATAGGCCCAACACCATCCCAACAAAGAGAGCCTAGGAGGGAGAAATTTACTCCAAACCAGCCCCGCCCAGGGAACCAGAAGAGATCAAGATCTAAGGCCCTCCCATGCAGTCTTCACAGAGAACATCCCCATCGTATCTAGACCCAATAAGCCGAGATCATTTGAATTTGAAGAGGGAAGTTCAATATATTTTATAACTGCAAAAGCATCCTTCAGTATAGTAGAATCAACATGTGGAAGAACCCACTAACCATTGAGATTCGAGAAAACCTCTCCAGGCAGGCCAACAAACTCCCTAATTGGCTTGTGGCCCCACCAATGATATCTCCAAAAGTCAATGCTTTTCCCATTGCCAATATATCATTTTCATTATCAGTCACAAAGGACCATAATCTCTTCACCCCCGGCTAGATAGAGGAGCTCTTATAGCCCCTTTTAAACTCCCCAGAACCAGAAATAAATCTTGCTCTGATAAGAGTACTCAGTTGCGAATCTTCATTCCTGATTTTCGAAGATAGCTTTTCAATCAAGGCCATGTTCACATCCCTAAGCCTTCTCAGACCAAGACCACCCTTCTTCTTTGGCTTGCATACCTGATCCCATCTAATAGTGAAGGCTTTTGGAGGTGTCTATCTCCCCAGTCCAGATAAAATTCCGCATCCACTGTTCTAGATGTTTAATTAAGGAGGAAGGCCACCAGTAGATAGAGAAGCTATGCAGGGGAATTCCAGAGATGATGGATTTTACTAACTCAACTCAACCAGCCATTGAAAGAAGCTTGGCCTTCCAACCTGCTAGCTTACCTTTAATTCTATCCATCACCGGGAGAAGAGAATCATGCTTCACTCTGCCATTAAAGATTTTCACCCCCAAATATTTGGTTGGAAAATTACAGGTAGGGATATTTAATTCCTCAACTAACCACTGCTTCCTGATTGGGGAAATTCGACCCAAGAAAAGCTAGCTCTGGTCAAGATTAAAAAATTGCCCAGAGCAATTTTGGTAAAGATCCAAAAAGGTCTTCGAGTTTCTAATGTACCTCTTAGATGCATTAGAGAAGATGAAATATCATCAACAAATAAGACATCCTGTGTTGTGGTCTTAAGGAGTTAGTTGCCAAAGGTTTTATTAAACCCATTGCTGGTCCTCGCGGTGCAGACATTCAACTCACCTCTTATTTGCTGATGATGTTTTGTGAATCTTTTTTCTTTTTTTAAAATCTGTGGTCATTTATTTTTGACTTGGTTATGCACAATTCCACACAATCACATTCATATTTCCGCCATAAGCATGTGCTCGACAAATATTGCTGGTGGGCCAAAACTAACTGGGTATGAGATGAAACTAAATAAAGTGGTAGTGAATGAGGTTGGTTGTAGAAAAAATGGATTTTTTTTTTACATTGGTAAATTTTAATGAGATTAAACTGGAAAGAGTGGGTAGTGAATGAGGTTGGCTATATACAAAGAGGATGAATGAGCCATTCCTCATTTTTTATTTTTTTTACTTGGGTAAATTTGTACGAGACTGGTGATGACACTTGCCCCCAACCGTTTACCTTTCATTTTTTGTAGAATTGCCCCATATCTCAGATTGGAACCTTCCAATGGTTAGAAATCAATTGTCGTGGGTCATTTGCCCCTTCAAATCTTTGAGCTCTTGTGCCGGTGGGCCTTCCCAATGACAACAAATCTTCCTTCCTCATTCTCCATCTTGGAAGGGAAATGCCCCTTGTGCAATCCTGCACTTCTCTCTTCTTTTTGTTTTATTTTCTTTTTCTTCTTCTTTTTTTTTTTTTCCTGTGTTGCCTCAGTGACTAATCTATTCACTCTTCTTATCGGCTGATGACCATTCTGGAGGGTGAGCACAATGTTACTAACACATGGTGGAGTATTTAATTTTCTTGATTGACTTTCTCCTAATCTTGCATCATTGGCTTGAGAGAGAGAGAGAGAGAGAGAGAAGTGAAAGTAGATGAATGAATGGAAAGTTGTGAAGGAGGTGGACCAAGCTTGATTGTTACTTTTTATCAAGTTGCCTAGTACCCTAACTAGGGATAGGTCATATGTAGTTCAGGACAGATCATTTGATGTCAAAGCTTTGATAATTAAATTCCATAATAGCTGGATGAGATCGGAGCTATTGACGAGAATCTCATCGTCATTCAGCATGGGAGGACTTTACGACATTTTAATAGAGCTTAAGACTAGGTTCCAAAGGATGGAAATGGCTCAAATACGCCCTAGGGTCTGACTCAGAATTTTACAATGTTTGCTTCAAAGTTCAAACAAGATTTGGCAATTCTACCATAGTTACTTGGACTATTGATTTTTGTTTGACTTTTGGGTTGCACTTCACCCATTTTTTTTTTTAAATTTCCACTTTAGGAGCTTCCCAATTTGGCTCTCTTAACCTTTCCTTTGGAAATTGAATCTCTGTCTCTTTTATTTATTTTTGTTTTTTTGCCACTTTTTATTTTATTTTATTTGTTAAACTCTCACCCTTGAGATTGCCAGTTTGGGTTATTGAATTCTTGTTTGAAAATTTTTATCTTTTTGAATGAAATGACCCTTCTATCATTGATCTTTCCTGATCAGATCCTGAAAGATAGGGGTGCACGTGAAGCAAGGGGGTATTGGGATAATGGGTTGTAGGCATAGTTAACAAATTCGGATTCGGGAATTATTCGGGCGGAGAATTATTCGGAATAATTCGATTGATTAATTTAAGGATTCGGTCAAAAAAGCTTATTGGGTTTTTTTTTTTTTTAATTGTTTTTTATTGTTTTTTTTGGTTTTTTTTTTTAAATAATGTTTAAATGGACGGAATAATTCGGTTTAATTCGGATTCGGTCCGAATTATTCGCGACTTATATTCATTTTTGAAAAAATCCGTGAATTTTAAAGAATTTTATTTTTAATTCGGATTCGGTCCGAATTTTTGATAAAATTCGGAAAAATTCAGTTCGGCCGAATAATTCGCGAATTATTCGGCCGAATTGATAACACTGGTTGTAGGTAGGTTGAGAAAGTTTTTTCAAGAAAAACTAAGGTTCAACAACGGGAATTAGCGGATTAGTTGTCTTTGTTTTTGTCTTTGTTTTGTTTTTTTAATGATTAATGGCCTAATATGGCCTCCCTTAATAGGCTTAATGAGATAAGGATTCCCTCTGACCTCCATACTCGTTGAACAAGGATCATATGTGTGAAAAGCTCAAAATATTTCATCATCCAGACTTTGACACTTTAAATCAATATAGGAGAGTGAACGAAGAAAGTAATGAATTAGAAATTACTGCAATTACTATGAAAGTGAAACGATAATGAAATTTCATTGATACGAAAAGTGGTTCATACATTCTGACATGGAATGAAAGAAAGAAAAAAATCTCTCTCAACTACAGTCACTCTTTAAAGCTAGCATTGCACCCAATATATTTTTCTTCTACTCTTCGGCTTCTTATTCTATGATCCTCTTTCCATATATCATAATCACATATGGTTTGTTCCCATTGTCTAGAAGGTCCTGTATGGCGTGCTTGAGATTATTATCTAGAAGATCCTATATGGCGTGCTTGAGATTGACGCAACGATTGGTGGAATGACCTTTTTGGTTATGATAATGAAAGAATTTATGGTATTTGAACCATTTGGTTGGGGATGACTGATGACTCGGTGTGGGGCTGTGCCCAAAAGATCTTCGTTTTTCAGTTTAGCATATGTTCAAGACATAGGCATGCTCGAGTTAGTGAATTTCCATTGTTGCTTGGATGACCTGGGAAGGACCACATTGGATGGGGTGCTAGGGTTTGAGAAGTTATCTTTATCATGGGTTGATGGTTCACTTATGGCATTGATCTTCATCAACTTTTACATTTGCCTCGTCATCTTTCAAAAAGAGGTTTGCAGCCTTAGTTGTTGCTTAGTGCTCAATTTAAAAGAAAAAAAAAATCATTGGGAGATTTTGAATAGCAAGCTGCAGATTGATGCACTTATCTGTGTGGTGCCCCTTCTGGGCATGGTAATGATAGTATTGATCCAACTTGTACCATCGTAGCTGAAGATCACTGATTGGTCGTGAAGGCAATTTTCCCAAGAGCCATTTCATCATTAATTCAACATATATTGCAAACATGTTTGTTGTCCCTATATCGGTGAATTGTCTTATCTTCTTCTAGCCTTGTTTTGGACTTTGTTGTTCTACAAGGGGAATTAAAAGTGGAGGTTGCATTGGTACTTGCTCTTCATGAATTGGTGAAGTGAGACAAGGGCCGACAAACTTGATTTGGTCTTGGTTCCATAGTGTAGTGTTGATGCTAGCCTGATCTTGAGCGAATAGGAGGGATTAGGTCAACACCTATCTCATCTCTACCATCTCCGTTTGCAATTGGTTGACATGTCGGCTCATTTGTGCTTCATAGGAATCATTGCTGGCTGGGTTCATGCTTGCTTTGTTTAGGATTAGCACAAATGGGCCTTGACTTGTGAAGCTCGATAGTAAGAGATGGCCTTTCTTGTGATATTTGAAAATACATGTTTCTTTTTTGAAATTTTAAAGTTATCTTTTTTTTTTTTTTTTTTTTAATTGTTGTGATATTTGAAAATTTGAAAATTCCTTTCTTTCTTTTTGAAAAATTTCAATATGAATTTTTTTTTTACTCATTTTTCATTTTGAAAATTTCCATCATGTTTTTTTTTTTTAATTGTTGTGATATTTGAAATTTTATTTTTTATTCTAAAAAATTTCAAGATGATTTTTTCTATTATTTAGATATTTGAAAATTTCCATGATGCTTTTTTTTTTTATATATATTTTAGATAATTTTTTTTCTTGGAAATGTTTTTTTGTGAAGACCCCCCTTTTTATGATTTCAAATACTCTTTTTTTAAAGCTCCTCTTTTATTTACAAAATTTATCATTTTTATGATCTTTTGAAGTGTTTGTATTCTTCATTTTTTTTAATGGTTGGAAAAATTTTTCCTCTTTTGTTTCTTTAAATAGTTACGAATCTTCTTTTTATGGTTTTTTTTTTCAAAACTCTCTCATTTTCTTTTTAATGATTGAATACCTTTTTATTGTTTATTTTTTTTTTTTTTGTAAAGGGTTAACTAAATGTTGTCATTTCATAAATCCTCTATTTCTTAGCACACAATAGATTCATCATTATTGAGAAACAAACAAGGTAGTTCAAATGAGAATGCCCTTATAAAATATTTCATGTAAATGAGGGCCGCTTTTCTTATATACCCCACTTGTTAATTTCACATTTTGGATCAGTGATGTGTGTCCAATGATGGCCTGGTACATTTTACACAACTTAGTGGGAATCAACCCAGAATTATGTGGATTGAACCGTTGAGACTACACCATTGGTTCTCAATGATGAGAGAAACTTTAACCAAACCCCACTTAGGAGAGCATTTCTTGATGACCAAGATATGTTAAAAGGGAATTCTAACTTAAACCACAAACAATTCTACAAGTTAGCTTGTGCTGTTCCTAATTGTTCTTCATCTATTTTCTACATGATGAGAAGATGTAGTGGATGCCATAGGACAGAACCAACTACCCTTTATGGGATCTAAATACTCGAGGTACCTGATCCTTTTGATATTCCAGAAGGTACTGTATCAAGGGGTGTGGTTTCACTACCCATTACTAGTGACTACACACGAGGTTAGATAACTAGCCACATAGTGAATGTATCCGTGCTATGAATGTGCTCATAAGTGTAATGCAAGAAGTGACCATTGATTGATCTCAGAATGTTATAACATGCGTGGACCTCCTCAAGGGCGTTGGTACAATAATGTCATCCTCATTGCACGATTGCACTTCAAGCACTCTTGTACAAGAAGCAACTATTATCTGATCTTAGAGTACTTAGTATGACGTGCACAAACCTCCCCTAGGGCACTGGGAAGACAGGGAGAACCCTAGTCATATGAATTCAATTCGAGCATGATGCATGATGTGGTTAGTACAAATAATTACAAGCATGGGTTATTCAAACATGTTTTCAAACAAATGATCATAAGAGGAAAACAATCTTTCATTTAATGGTAGCATCTAGTTTTGGAAGTTTGACATCAGTCCCCAGTAGAGTCACCACTGTAAGGGTAGTGGCCAGAGTTCGGCACCCTTTTACACATCCGTGGGCCCCACACTGCTGCATCCCGGAGATACGTGGGGCCTATTTTGCAGGGGCTCTCTTCACTTAGGTTATTTTCTAAAAGGAATATTAACAATGGTCCAATATTGAGGATAGGGAAATATAATTTTTTATCACCACCTAAGGTTACAACATAGAACCCTATGGGTGGGCCTGGTCCATAAGGAAAGGGCCTAAAAATTGGTCTAGTCCAGAGGCGAGGGTAAGTGTCAGGTTGTAGAGTTGGGAAGGTGTTAGGCACCCACTCCACCCAGTTGAACAAGTCTTTCTATTAGACGCTTAAGAACAAACATTCTCCCTTAATTAATCCTATACCACATGCACGGCTAAGTTATTGCTACACTACTATGTACATTATCACATATGAGTGAAAAAATCTATATTATGCCTACTAAGTTGAAGGGTTATACCTGTGCTCCACCTCTGTTTCAGGTTAAGAGGGGTGGGCCCTTATTATTACGAACACAAACTTTCATGAGTTTCTCCTGACTTAGGCGGAGGTGGTTTTGACCGTCGACTTTCCTTCTTTAGAGAATTTGGTCTTTTATGACCTTTCAAATCTTTGGGAAATTTTTACAAATTTCTAGATATTTTTTTAGAATTTTGGAAAAGTTTTGAGAACCCACACGAATCTAAAGGAATCTTAGAGATGGGGAATGTGGAACGTTTTTAGACTTTCTAACAGTATATAAAGGCTTCCTAATGGTTAGGGAATATTTCAAATTTTTTTTTATGTTTTGAGATTTTTAGGCATGAGAATCGAGACAAGGGGATGTTGGGGAATTTGATGAATCTATGGGTTTATGAAGGAATTTTTAGGGTTCCTAAGGGTTTTAGGAGTTTTTGGGAAGTTTTAGAGTTTTTAGAGTTTTTGGGTTTTCTAGGGTTTTGGCATGCGAAGCAAGGTAACGAAATTTGAGGGAATCTTTGGCTAAGAGAGGAGAGAGGAGAGGAAGCAAGGAGAGGCAAGAGAGGATTTTCCTCAGAATCTTAGAGCTCCCCAGCTCTTGGTGTGTTGATGTATCTGGAAATGGGGAAAAACCCCTATTATAGGTTTTTGGCAAGGATTAGGGGCAAAATGGTCATTTGAGACTTTATGGGCCTAAAAAATCCTACTGGGGCTGCCAAAATCTCGCGGCCCAAGAAAATCTTGGGTACAGATTTTCCCTAATTAGAACCTCGCAGCCCAAGAAAATCTTGGGTACAGATTTTCCCTAATTAGGATTTCTGATTTTTGTGCACCGTATATCTTTAGAATCGTCTTTTCGAGCTTATCAGATGGTATGGGTTTTGAGCTCTAATGTTATAAATTTTTTTTAGATTTACAAGGAAGGACTCTTGCCCTATTACAAACTGAGAGTATTCCGAAAATCCTTGTTCATGCCATTTGCATACCATCAGAGAGTACTTCGAATCAATTCTTCAATGTATAACATGCTAATATTAGGTGCCACAAGATTAGGTATGATTTGGCTATATAGAGGTCTCGGGCTGGATTAGGGTTTTGGAGGGTTTTACGGTAGATTAGGGCTTTAGGCTGACTTAGGATTTTAAGCTGTATCTAGGTCATTGAAATGCCTAGTTCTCCTCTGATTGAGAGCGTATATTTATCCACATTCTGTAAATCATCATTGCAAGGGGTGAGTGACAAATTTGGGTGTCTACAGCCCCTAAGTGTCCAACACCTTTTGGGGTTGCCACCGGTAGGTCCACTACCAATTGGTGCCTATCAACCAGTAGTATAAGGTTCCAATCAGCCTCTGTTCATGTCACTAGTTGGAGCCGCCGGTTGGATAGACAACCATCGGTGACCATCAACCAGTAGAGTTGAAATCCTTATTCAGATTATGTTTACCTCATTGGTAGGAACCACCGTAGGATCGACATCTACCGATGCACCTTCGTGAGCTGCCCTTTAGGAAACTTTTGGAGATTTTTAAGGTATCTTTTAGGGGACCCTCACACATTTTGACTCATTTAAAACTAGGACAAAGACGATCACTTTCAGTTAGGCCTAGCGGATACCTTCGGGTATACTTCTGGGAACTTTCTCAATAGACAATAGACAAGGTGAGTGACGGTCTAACTTTCTTTGGGATGTTTTAAATTTAAAACTAATGTGTGTTGTTGCAAGCATGTTTTTTAATTTCTAGTACCATGTATACCCTATTTGAATTGTATCAATTGTTTACTTAAATGAAATGTTGTTCTTGGTGATCGTATGAGTGGGATCTGATGTGACCGACGGGAGTTCTTGTTCCGTGATTGTTGCATTTTTTATTGCACCATACATTGTGTGTGCATTAAAACTAGGCTTGGATATAGGTAACCAGTTTGATCGATAACAATTTTAGCATTGTGTATCACATACTAACTATGTTACACCCGTGCCTTGACCCAGTCTAATTTGAACTATTATGATAGGTCTCGGACTGGAGGTCGAAAGTACAACCGGGTTTTGGCTCGCTGCCGCCCATTACCAAAGGGGAAGAGATGACCCCACATATTCGTGCATTGTGTGCCAATCCAATTGGAGGGGATTCATACATTCCGATTCCAGATGGTGAGTAACCCAACACTGTAAACCTAAATCCTGGCACACATAAAAAATTGTTGGAAGACCATAAGCACGACCTAGGGCAACTACCCGTGTGAGACCAATTGGAGGATAGCAAGCAGTCAAGACAATAGGTTGTTTTGACCACCGAAAATAAGCCACCAGAAACAACTTGGGCCTGAATCCAATGGGCTGTTTTCGGTGACCAATAAGGTTGTTGGTTGGGTTCCGATGCCTGTGGGTCCCACCACCCGCATCGTGGACAGTCTCGGATGATCCCAAATCATCCTCCACACTTTCCTCTTGACATGAGTACCTTACATACCTAAGTAGTCGGGTCCTCGTGCTCTAAAAGTTGGATTAACCCAATTGGACCGAATATGGCTCAACCAAATAGGCCCTAAGGCCTCACTTACTATATAAGTGGAAATGAGGAATTAATCCCTATTTCTCATTTGTCCAAGAACCATGGGAGAGAAAAGGAGAGGAGAAGAAGAAGAAGAAGAATGAGAAGAAGGAAAGGGATGCTTACATTGGCACCCAGTTGCCGCATCGTTGCCGGAATCCCTGCCGGGGGTGAGTGTATCCGCTTCTACTACTCTCTCTCTCTTCATTTTAACCTAGGTTAAGCTAGGTATAGGGTTTATCTTGGGCCACAAACCATGTCGAGCTCGGGAAATGCGTATTTCATGTCCCCAGTGCCATTTCCGAGCTCAAACTGAGTCCGGTGAGATTCGACAACAAGATTGGCCAAATAACCAACTAGGGTTTCGATCATTCAATTGACGTATCTCCAAAATGGATTGGTGGAATTGGGATTTTATTAGCTTAGAATGATGCTAGGAACATCCCCACAAACTCCACAGAATAAATCCTAGCAATCGGGCTTGAGTCGAAAAGCCCCAATTCACCTGGGCAGTTGTTGTACTGCCACCAAAAACAAGCCACTAAGAACACTGGGCCTACTTTCGGTGAACTCCTGAGCCTTAGGAGCTCTATGTGATGTCCATCGGAAACAACACTGATATTTTTAATGAACAATGTCTGTTTTTGGTGGGTGTTTCTGGTGACATTACTGTCACTGATGGACTTTGTTTGTACCCTTTGGAGGTGACCCATGTGGGCCCTCTCGATGTTCCCGACATGTATTGATGTTCGGTTACCTTTGTCTCTAGGATAGTGATGCACACGAACCCCGAGGTCAGAATTGAGTTGAACAATCAGTGGCCATACATGAACCCTAATTCATACTAGCATAATCAAGGTGAGTGATGGTTGCTTTATTTTTTGAAATGTTTATTATTTTAGAATTTCTCATATGTGTGGAATTGTACATTTTTATTATATTGTTCACATGATGACGATGATCTATCACATATGTCTATTGCATTCATGCATTGATTATGTGCATTAGAGTTAGTTGTAGTCATGTATTACACTTTGTGGCCGATGTGTTAGCGGTATTATGTACTTCGGGACTGCATTTGAAAATGGATACGCTTCGTGGCCGATGATTGGTACTGGTGTTGCGTAGTCCACACCCAACTGTTATATTCATGCTACTTTAGATAAACGGTCATGGGTTACACTTTGTGGATGAGGTGTTACTAGTACGATGTGATTGTTATCGGAGGTACGATGTGATTGTTACCGGAGGCAAGAACTTGTCAGGCGTGGCTGATGATTGGTACCGATATCGTGACAGCCAGGAGGGGGCTATCAGGGGTTTGCTGGGTGACCCATGGACTCATATGAAGACCGATAGGCTTCTATTCATAGCTAGGGTTTGTATCCCTATATAGTCGATGGCGGTTCCGAGACGAGGGATACAACCTAATGTTCCGTAGTAGCATTTACCAGACTTAGTTGTATTGATAGGTGGATAGTAAAATAAATGAATTGCATCATGTGCATCATGGACTATGTGTTTAATTTCTGTAATCATGCATAATATTTACTTATGCGAATGCTCTGCTTGGATGTGTATGAACCCCACCCCTCACTGAGCGAGTTGGAAAGCTCACCCCACGTATACACTCCTTTTTAGATGATGATGCAGGTACAGTTGTACCTATGGCTAGTGACTCTATTTCCTCCAGACCTGAGTACGGAGTGAGCGACTGGTGGATGCTGGAAGCGTAGGAGCATGGCCAGGACTATGCTTGTGATTTCTGTGCATACACAGCACCATGAGGTGTTTAGCATATTTTTGTTTTTGACACGAGTTTACGGATGGTACACTTTTTGAACCTATTATTTATAAGTCATAGATGATTGCGACAGAATAACTCAGTTATTGATATTATATTATCATTAGACATTTCTCCATTTTATTGATGATTTTGCTATTATACTATGATTCCTTTGCTTCTGGCTGGTTTGTGATGTGAGATTGTGAAATGTTAAGGTACTGTGATCAGAGATCCTAGTAAGTTTATAAGACAGGTATGTGTCTTACTCACACCACCGGTATTCCTAACGGTAAGTTGGGTCTACTGGAAGTGGGGTGTAATAGTTTGGTATCAGAGCGGGATGCTCTGCCTTAACTCACAATCTCAACCAAACCATAATTTGGGGAAATTTAGGATTTTAAATAAAAACTTCAAAGACAACAATAATAGAATTTACACAACTAGGAGACAAACATAGGTGTTAAAGCCGTTTCATTAAATAAGGAACTTGATTACATAAGCTTGCACCATTTTCATGAAAATAAAAGATAGAAAGCTAGAAATCTTAACTAGCCTAAGTCTAGGAAACTTAAATAACTGAAGCAAATGATAGAAAATAAAATTCAACTAAAGTTTAGAACAAGGAATTATAAATAAAATATTGAAAACGAAATCCTAAAACTATAGTGGCAACATGCCACTACTCCTGCTGATCCTATTGCTGCTGGTGCTGTCCTTGACCTTAAGCCTGGCTCTGGTTCTAACTATATACTCCTAGAGGTGGCATCGGTATAGAGAGATGGAAGACCATCACTTGCATTTGTGCCTCAAAAGAGGCCACCCTAGTGTCCATAAGATAATAGTTCCTGTCCATGTCCTCAAGTCGATTGTCCTTCCTCCTCAATAGCTCTGTAGTGGTGTCCAGGCGGGCCATCACATGGTTTAGACCACAAGGCCTCGCACCCCTGGTGCCTTGGGAAGTGGAAGCCACTCTGGAACCCATAGTCTGTGGGTTAAGTGGTGGTACACCACCAACCCCAATAGCTCCTCTCCCTACACCACCAGCACCTTTACCAATGCCTCCACCAACTCCACTAGCATCCCCCTCAGCACCTCCGCCAATGACTCCAGCATTGCCACCCAGCTAGCCCTCTACCTCACCCATGTCTAGGATCATCTTCCTCAGGGAGTCTTAGTTGAAATCTATGACATCATCACCCAAGTATCCCTCACATTCCAAATCCACCCCAAAGCGAAGAAAGATGTCCGTCAGTATCCTCCCATAGCATAAATTCTCAACTCTGCGATCCCCTCCCTTAAATCAAGTTACCATGGTCCACATCAGAAGGTAGAGAAGACGTATCTGCACCACCATGTACATATAATACGTCACGTAGGCCTACAATACGGACAGCTCATCATAGTACCCACAAGTGGGAAGAACGTTTAGTGGGACTACTCAGCAGACAACCTTTGGAGTGGCTAGGTAGTTGGCTATGCACTCCCATCCATAAGCATTCTTGGTTAACATGTTATTTATCTCTTGAAGAACAATGGGGTTTTGGAACTCGTGGGCTGGGGTCCGAGGACGAAAGCAAACCAGATCCCCTATGTTGGCAACCATCAGAAGGTTGACCAGTTACCTCATATCGAAGGAGATCTCGACCCCTTTCACATAGGAGGTGATCCACATCTCTTTGGTGCCTCGATTCACGCACTGGAGGTTGGAGTAGAACAACCTCACCAGCCTTGGGTAGTACTTCTTGTTGGGTTTCAAAATACGGTACCACCCAACCGCCTCAAAGAGTTAACGGAGGCAAAACTACCTAAAATCTCTTGTCCTCATATACTTTCTTAGGTCCATATTGTGGTACTTGAAGCTTTTCCAATGATCTTGCTCGGCCACAGAGCGAAACAGAAGAGGGTTGTATTGTGCTTCTTCAGGAATGTCTTGTTGCTCTTGTGCAACAACACGGTGAGTACGAACACGACGTCTAGACATGGTTTCGATAGTATTCCTGAGGATTGAAAGAGAAAAATCTAGTTTAGACAAGTGAAACCAATCTCACAGGGAAGAAAATCTCAAAACTAGGTCAGAGAAGGAAGAAACATACCTGGGATGCGTAGACGGTGTTGATCAATCGTGAAATCACAAGAGAAAGGTGGACATGAGTTGAATGCTCACTTGATCAAGTTGGATATGACCGACTTCGACGTGATTCTAAGAATGGACTGGTTGTCCGTATATAGAGCTAGTGTGCTATGTGCCGAAAAGGTGATCATTTTCAGACCCCGTGACTTGGATTAGTTTTTCTTCCAAGGGGATAAGCACAAGAAACCCAAGAAGGTTATCATATCAGCACTATAGATGAAGAAACTACTAGATAAAGGATGTCAAGGCTACTTAGCAACTGTGATGGATACTGAGATATAGATTAGGCTATTGACCGAGCTTGATGTGGTGAGAGAATTTGCCGACGTATTTTTGGATGACTTGACAGGTTTGCCCCCAGATCGAGAGACAAAGTTTGATATAGATCTACTCACTGATTTGCACCAGTATCAAAAGCCCCTTACCGCATGACCTTCACAGAGTTGAAAGAATTGCAAGTGCAACTTCAGGATCTTCTAAAAAAGGGATTCATTAGACCTAGTGTGTCTCTATGGGGAGCATCGATATTGTTCTTCAAGAAGAAGGACGGAAGTATGAGGCTGTGCATTGATTACCGGGAGCTTAACAAGCTAACCATCAAGAATCGGTATCCTTTTCCAAGGACAGATGATTTATTTGATCAGTTGCAGGGTGCCAAGGTATTCTCTAAGATTGATCTTAGATTGGGCTACCACCAGCTTAGGATCAAGAATAATGATGTCAATAAGACGGCCTTTAGATCAAGGTATGGACATTATGAGTTCTTGGTGATGTCATTTGGGTTGACCAACACACCAACTGCTTTATGGATTTGATGAACCGGGTATTCCTGGATGTCATAGATAAGTTTGTGATTGTATTCATTGATGACATCTTGGTTTACTCTAAGAGTGCAGAGGAACATGTTGTTCACCTGAGGTTAGTATTGCAACGTCTGAGGGAGAAGCAACTCTATGCCAAATTCAGCAAATGCAAGTTTTGGTTATCACAGGTGGCATTCCTAGGCCATATTGTTTCAGACAAGGGTATAGAGGTTGACCCAGGCAAAGTGAAGGTAGTCCTAGAATGGGAGGTTCCCAAGAGTGTAGTAAACATATGTAGTCTTTTGGGATTGGCCAGATACTATAGGAGGTTTATTGAGAACTTCTCCTGCATTGCTACCCCAATGACCGGACTCACACGAAAAGGGTGTGAAATTTGAGTGGTTCGATACTTGTGAAAAGAGCTTTAAAGAGTTAAGTCAAAGGTTGGTATTAGCTCTAGTTTTCACGATCCTGATCGGTACAGGTGGAATAACTGTGTATAGTGATGCCTCCAAGGTGGGATTGGGTTGTGTATTGATGCAGCACGGGAAGGTCATTGCTCATGCATCCCGCCAGTTGAAGGATTATGAGAAGAATTACCCCACCTATGATTTGGAGTTGGCAGTAGTGATTTTTGCATTGAAAATATAGAGACACTATCTGTATGGCGAGAAGAGTGAGATCTACAATGACTATAAGAGCCTCAAGTACTTCTTCACCCAAAAGGAGCTCAACATGAGACAGAGGCATTGGTTAGAACTGATGATGGATTATGACTGTACTATCCACTATCATCCAGGAAAGGCCAATGTGGTAGCTGATGCACTTAGTCTGAAATCCCAATCACTGACTCTTGCATCACTGGCCACCAATGAACATCCCATAGAGGAGGCCAGGAAACTGGATTTGGAGCTACTAGAGGAAGGTGTCACCTTGTCACATCGACATTGGTAGTACAACCTAGTCTGGTGGATAGGATCATTGCAGTTCAGGGTACTAATGCAGAGTTGCAGAAGCTGATAACAGAATGGAAGGAAGGAACCCAGACAGACCTGAATTTCTCTATAACTGAAGGCGGGATCCTCAAGTTCAAAGGGAGGTTATACATGCTTAGTGAAGGTGATTTGAGAGACATAGTTATGAGAGAGGCACACAACTCTCCATACTCCATTCACATTGGTAGCACTAAAATGTATAAGGACCTCAAGGGCTCCTACTGGTGGAAGGGAATGAAGAATAATATCGCCACACATGTGTCTAGATGCCTCACATGCTAGCAAGTCAAGGCTGAGAGACAAAGGCCCCATGGTTTATTACAATCACTATCTATTCCAGAGTGGAAATGGGAAAAATTACCATGGACTTCGTCACAGGCTTACCCCGCACACAGAAGGGTATGGATGCCATTTGGGTAGTTGTGGACTACTTGACCATGGCAGTTCACTTTATCCTAATCAAGGTCACATTCTCTATGGACAAGTTGGCTAGGTTGTATATTGACAACATCATCAGGTTGCATGGTGTACTAGTTAGCATTACCTCTAATTGAGATCCCAGATTCACTTCCAAGTTCTGGACGTGTGTGCGGAAGGCTATGGGCAAGCAGTTGAACTTTAGCACTGCATTTCACCCATAGACCGATGGTCAGTTGGAGAGGACTATCCAGACATTGGAGGACCTACTTTGAGTATGTGCCTTAGATATGAGTTACAGTTGGGATGAGCACATTTCCCTTATTGAGTTCTCCTACAACAATAGTTATCAGGCCACCATTGGAATGTCCCCATTTGAGGCATAGTATGGCAGAAAGTGACAGAATCCACTCTATTGGGATGAGTTTGATAAGCATTATATTTTGGGTCTAGACTTGATACAAGCAACCAGTGAGAAGGTGAATGTGATTAGAGAAAGAATTAAAACAGCTCAGTCCAGATAGAAGAGCTATGCAGATGTTAGGAGAAAGCATCTGGAATTTGGAGTTGGAGACAACGTATTCTTGTGGATCTCCCCAGTTAAAGGGGTGATGTGGTCCGACAATAAGGGAAAGCTTAGTCTGAGGTTTTGAGACCGTGCAATATACTGGAAAGAATCAGACTAGTAGCTTACCGAATAACTTTACCATCAAAGTTGGAGGGTACACATAATGTCTTCCATGTATCCATATTGAGGAAGTACATTCCCGACCCCACTCACGTCTTGACTTACATACTCCGTTAGTTGGACTAGGATTTTGCCTACGTGGAGTATCCATAGAAGATTGTTGACCAGAAGGACCACAATCTCCATAACTGCACCGTTTCCTTCATCAAAGTGAAATGGATGAACCACCCCGAACAGGAATCATCCTGGGAGCGGGAAGATGAGATGATGAAGTGGTATCCTAGATTGTTTGATTTACTAGGTATGTTCAATTTTGAGGATGAAATTCTTGTAAGGTAGGGGGAATGTTACACCCGTGCCCTGACTTGGTCTAATTTGAACTGTTATGATAGGTCTCGGATCGAAAGTCAGAAGTACAGCCAAGTTTTGGTTTGTGGCCACCCATTGCCAAAGGGGAAGAGATGACCTCACATGTTCGTGTATTACGTGTCAGTCCAACTGGAGGGGATTTGTACCTTTCGATTCCAGACGGTGAGTGACCCGACACCCTAAACCTAAAACCCAACATGCATAAAAAATTATCAAAAGACCAAAAGCACGGCCAAGGGAAACTACCCATGCGAGACCAATTGGAGGATAACAAGCAGTCAAGATAGTAGGTTGTTTTGACCACTGGAAATAAGTCACCGGAAATACCCTGGGCTTGAATCTGATGGGCTGTTTTCGGTGACCAATCAAGTTGTTGGTTGGGTTCCAATGCCCATGGATCCCATCACCCACATCGTGGACAGCCCCGGATCATCCTAAATCATCCTCCACACTTTCCTCTTGACATGAGTACCTTATGGACCTAAGTAGTTGGGTCCTTGTGCTCCGAAATTTGGATTTATCCGATCAGACCGAATAGGGTTCAACCAAACTGGCCCTAAGGCCTCACTTACTATATAAGTGGAAATGAGGAATTAATCCTCATTTCTCATTTGTATAAGAATCGTGGGAGAGAAAAGGAGAGGGGAAGAAGAAGAAGAAGGAGAAGAAGGAAAGGGAAGCTTACCTTGGCGTCCGGCTGCCGTATAATTGCTGGAATCCCTACCGGAGGTGACTATATCCTCTTCTACAGCTCTCTCTCTCTTCATTTTAAACTAGGTTAAGCTAGGTATAGGGTTTATCTTAGGCCACAAACCATATTGAGCTCAGGGAATGCGTATTTCATGTCCCCGGTGCCATTGTCGAGCTCAAACCAAGTCCGGTGAGCTCCGATAATAAGATTGGCCGAATGACCAACTAGGGTTTTGATCGTTCGATCGAAGTATCTCCCAAACAACTTGGTGGAATTAAGATTTTATTAGATTAGAATGATGCTAGGAACATTCCCCACAAACTCCATGGAACAAATCGTGACGATCGGGCCCGAGCCAGAAAGCCCCAATTTACTTGGACAGTTGTTGTACTGCCACCAGAAACACTGGGCCTGCTTCTGGTGGGCTATTTCCGGTGAACTCTTGAGCCTTAGGAGCTCTCTATGATGCCCACCAGAAACAACACTGATATTTCCGATGGACAATGTCTATTTTCGATGGGTGTTTTTGGTAAAATTACTGTCACTAATGGACTTTGTTTGTACCCTTTGGGAGTTACCCATGTAGGCCCCTCTGGATGTTCCCAACACGTATTGATGTTCGGTTATCTTTGCGTCTAGGACAGTGACGCACATGAACCCCAAGGTCGAAATTGAGTTGACCGATCGATGGCCATACTTGAACCCTAATTCATACGAGCATAATCAAGGTGAGGGATGGTTGCTTTATTTTTGGGAATGTTTATTATTTTAGAATTTCTCACATGTGTAAAATTGTACATGTTTATTATATTGTTCATATGATGACAATGATCTGTCACATATTACTCTTATGAATTGGATATGAAATGTTTATGGATATGTATGGCAGGATCCGGTGTGGCCGAGGTGGTACCGGTACCGTGATCTCTACGTGTTTGTGGTATGTATGAGACAGAATCCAGTGTGGCCGAGGTGGTGCCGGTACCATGATTTTTGTAAGTCTGTTGCATTCATGCATTGATTATGTGCATTAGAGTTAGTTGTAGTCGTGGATTACACTTTGTGGTCAATGTGTTAGCGGTATCGTGTACTTCGGGACTATATTTAAAAATGGATACGCTTCGTGGCCGATGATTAGTACCGGTGTTGCGTAGTCCATACGCAACTGATATATGCATGTTATATTAGGTAAATTGTCACGGGTTACACTTTGTAGCCGAGGTGTTATCGGTATCGTATACCCAGGACTGTACTTGGAGATGGATTACACTTTGTGGCCGATGTGTTACTGATATCATATAATTCATACTAATTGTATCACTATGATGGCATGTAGAATAATTGTGGTTAGGTATCACTCCCTATGCTACGAACCCTTGCCAACAGGGGTTAAGGTATTGGATAACCTATTGTGGTATGTTTGATGTGCCTTTCCAGAATGCCACACTCATAGTACGATGTGATTATTGTTGGAGGTGGGAACTTGTCAGGCATGGAGGATGATTGGTACAATACCAATGCCGTGATAGCCAGGAGGGGGTTATCAAGGGTTTGCTGGGTGACCCATGGACACATACGGGGACCAACAGGCTTCTATTCACGGCTAGGGTTTGTATCCCTGCATAATCGATGGTGGTTCTAAGACGAAGGATACAGCCTAATGTGCCGTAGTAGCATTTACCAAACTTAGTTGTATTGATAGATGGATAATAAAATAAATGAATTGCATCATGAGCAGCATGGACTATGTGTTTAATTTCTATAATCATGCATCATATTTACTTATGCGAATGCTATACTTGGTTGTGTATGAACCCCACCCCTCACTGTGTGAGTTGGAAATCTCACCCCACGTATACACCCTTTTTTAGATGATGAAGTAGGTATGGTCGTGCCTATGGCTAGTGACTCTATTTCCTCCGGACTCGAGTATGGAGTGAGTGACTGGTGGATGTCGGAAGCGGAGGAGCATGGCCAAGACTGTGCTTGTGATTTTTATGCATACACGGCGCCATTAGGTGTTCGGCTTATTTTTGTTATTTGATACGAGTTTGTAGATGGTACACTTTTTGAACTTATTATTTATAAGTCATGGATGATTGTAATAGAATAACTCAGTTATTGATATTATATATATATATATATATATGCTACAGCTTGGCTTGGGCATGGAATGCAATATGGCCGATGGTGATTCTAGTAATGCATTTCCATACTAATTGTATCATTATGAAAGGAATGCATACTATGTTGGTTAAGAGTAACTACCCTATACTACGAGCCCTTGCCAACAAGGGATGAGCTATTGGATAATCCATTATAGTAGATTCGATGAGATTTTTTAGGATGGCACTTCAACAGTATGATGTGATTGTTGCCGGAGGTGAAAACTAGTGTCACACCCCGTTCCACACAGAACCAGACCGGTGACTGAGTTAACCCCTATTAACCCAAAACCTACCAGGTCATATGACATTGTAACCACAGCACAACATACACATACTAAGTCAAATAAAATTTGTATTTCAACGGAAGTCTTACCTATACATATCTGTAAATACCCCAATACTCTTGATACCCAAATTATATTGCATAACATAATTATATGTGGGACCGTAGGCGTGATATATACATAAAAAATACAATTTAAACATCCAGAACACAAAAAGGGTAATATTCTTAGAATAATAAAAAAGAATCCTTGTATGGTATCAATATTGCTGACTCGCAACACAACAATCGCACGGGCACTTGGACCCGTGCCCAAGATCTTCAAGGACTCATTAGTCCTCAAATAAAAATTCCACAGTGGGTCTCGTCTCTAGCTCTCCGGCTGGATAACTTGCAAGATCAACTAAAAATGGTGTGCACGTGGGATGAGTTTACTAGCTCAGTAAGTGAAAAGGAAGACCACACAAGTATGCGCAATATAATGAACCTTTATGCGTGCAGTTCATTTTATTATCTTAGTCTACCAAAACAACAATTCTAAGTTATAAGTTATGTGCTACTCACAATCACAGTGCACATATGCACTGGGTCTGAGTCCCGAGCCTCATCCCATGATACACCCATAGGGTTGCCGGAGAAGGCCAACCGTTATTAACGGAAAGTAAAATTCTCACCTAGAGCGACATTATGCTTAAAAGCAATACGATTGGCCCTCTATTATATCACTGAAGTTGTCGAATGGATATACCCAAGACCTAAACCCTTGCTGGGAAGGGTCGTAGCATAGGGATATGTCAATCCTAACTGCATGCTCCTATATAAGATAGTACAACTGTATAGTACCAGCGCATCCCATACCACGAGCCACCAATGCATTCCTGTCCAAGCCAGCTACGACATCTAGTCTAAAAAGCATCATAATCAATAATTAAAATCACCCTTCTCACATCACGAAACAAGAACAGGCATTCAACAATTAAAGATATCAACATGTTAAATCATAATTAAATTTCATAATGCACACATCAATGCATACAATAACATTAATCGATGACTAGTCTACACAATAATAAATGATGACATGGCTAGTCTATAACCAGAATGACATGATGCAATGTCCTCTTCCCACTTACTTATTTGTGTAAGATAATCACCCTTGGTACGAGGTAGATCCAGTGTGCGATGACACAAGTTCTAGTACAATCTATCATAAAAGAGTTAGGTTTAGTATACCTCCACTTTAAAGTCGAAACCAGTGAGGTTTGATGATTCCCATGTGTTTAAAATCACAAAAGTAAGTTACCCAATAAATTTGGGCCCAATCAAAATCGGAGAAGTTGGATTGGTAGGTCAACTGGTGGGTAGGGCACCCACCAGTCCTTGCTCGCCTGTCAATCAAGGAATACTGCCTGGACCTGCGGGCCAAGAGTGATGGGTAAGGCACCCACCAGTTCTTGCTTTCCGATCAAGCCAGCAACCCACCTAGGATATGCAGGCGCTGGATTGGTGGGTCCTGTCCATTTCCAAGCACCCACCACTTGTGACTGAGGTTTTGTTGCTCTCTCCCATTCTTTATCCCACCTTGGGGAAACCATCAAGGATCGATTCGATAATATTTTCCACAAATCTAAGGCTCCAAATCATGATTCCAACTTAGATCTAAGGTCAATCTAAGGGCTTAAGCATGGATCTTACGTCTTTGCTCAAGAACACCTCAAACCCTCAAATCCTTCTCTTTAGCTCAAGAGACCAAAAAAAGCTTCACAAATCTTGTAAGTCTTCCTCTAAATCCTTCATAAACAACATATAGAACCTCTATTAAACCTTAGATTCATATTCTCAAAAGATAATAGCAAGATCCAAAGGATTTCTACCCAAATCGAAGGGTTTCACTTTGGGTTTCATAAAGGCTTAAGGAATATGGACCTTACTCACCTCAAATCGTAGATCTCGAGATGAGAATCGCAAATTCGATGTCAGATTCAAGAGATCTGACCCTAGTAATGCACAACGATCGTCTTCTTCCCCATTTTCTTCTTCCTCCCTCTCTCCTCTTTCTTCTTTTTCTCTCTCTTCTTTACTTTTCTCAACTACCATGTAAAACAATAAATAAGGTGAAAGAGAGGTAATAAATGCTATTTATAGTGGGGTAAAAATAACTAGGGATCAAATTGGTAGGTCAAACTGGTTGGTTGATCCGCCTATGACCACCCACCAATCAGTCAAAACTTAGCCTAAACATTGGGGTTTTTGATGGGGCTTGGCCCCGACACATATTTTGCTCCCTGTAGACTATTTATATGCATACTCAACATAAAATATGGCTAAGTACCTTTATTACGTGTACATGGCCTTGTGATACATGTAAGTGCACGGCTTCGGTACATGGACTACACTAGGCACTGACTCCAGCTCATTTGGCCAACCTGAGTCACCCTTGCCATCATGTTCTATAAGGTACTTGCCCCGACTCGCTCAGGTTCAGGTTCTGTAAGACCAAATTGAACCAACCGAGAAATTAGATTGGGTTTAGAAAGTAGGGTATCACATTTACCCCTCCTTTTTGAAAATTTCATCCTCGAAATTGGGGTACCTTGTCCAAAAAGATGAGAACACTTGGCTTAAATGTCATCCTCTTTCTCCCAAGATGCTTCTTTAAGCGAATAATTGGCCCATCGGACTTTCACAAAGGCGATGGAGCGATTACGAATAGTCTTTATCTTACGATCTAGAATTTCAGCGGGCTGCTCTTCATAGGTCATATTAGCTTCTAAATATTCAGGTTCCACGGGCAGCACATATGATGGATCATGGATGTACCACTTCAGCATAGACATATGGAACAATTGTGAACATTGCTGAGAGAAGGCGGAAGAGCCAACATATAAGCTACGAAGCAAACTCGAGCCAAGATTTCAAATGGGCCAATATACCTCAGACTTAGCTTACCCTTCCTGCTGAATCTATGCAACCCTTTGGTAGGAGAAAATTTGAGGAATACCTTCTCTCCTTCTTAAAATTTAATGTCCTTCCTACGGCTATCTGCATAGCTCTTTTGGAGTGATTGGGCTACTTTAATTCTTCCCCGAATGACGTCGACCTTGTCACATGTCAGTTATATCATTTTTGGTCCAAGCATCTGTCGCTCACCTACTTCATCCAAATATAGGGGCGTTCTGCACTTTCTGCCATATAATACCTCATACGGAGCCATCCCAATGGTAGTTTGATAGTTTTTATTATAAGAAAACTCCATAAGAGGTATGTATTCTTTCCAACTGCCACACATCTCCATTACACAGGCCCTGAGCACATCTTCTAGTATTTGTATAGTTCGCTCTGAGTGCCCATCAATCTATGGATGAAAAGTACCTGTGTCCCCAGAGTTTGTTGGAGACTCTTCCAGAATCTAGATGTGAATCTTGGGTCTCTATCTGACACAATGCTTACCGATACTCCATGTAAACGGACTATGTTATCCATTTGGGCTAACTTGTCCATGGAGTAATTGGTCTTGATCAGAACAAAATGGGTAGTCTTGGTAAGCCTGTCAATTACCGCCCAAATTGCATCCATTCCCTTGGGTGTACGAGGTAGTCCTATGACAAAATCCATGGTGATCCTATCCCACTTCCACTCTGGTACGGGGAGTGGCTGAAGAGTGCCATATGGTCGATGCCTTTTCGCCTTGACCTTCTGACACACGAGTCATTTTTCTACATACAAGGCAATAGTGATTTTCATTGCTGGCCACCAATAATTTTCCTTAAGGTCCTTGTACATCTTTGTATTTCCAGGATGAAGTGAGTATTTGGAACTGTGTGCTTCCTTCACAATCTTATCTTGTATCTCCATGTCATCAGGCACACATAGCCTATCCCGAAATACTAATGCCCCGTCATTGTCTATTGTGAAGTCAGTGTCATTCATGGCTTGCTCTTGAATTTGCAGAATGATCCTTTGTAGTTCAGGATCCAATGATTGTCTTGCTATCATCTCTTGTCTGATGGATGGACGTACCTGTAAAGCTAACAAGGATATAGTCAACTGCTTAATATCACTTGGTTAATGCTCAAGATCCAATGTTGCTTCCTTATATAAGAGAATTTCATCCATTAGCATTGCCTCTTGTATAAGCTGTGGACTGACAGCCAAGTACGAAAGTGAAACTGTCTGGGACTTCTGACTTAGAGCATCAGCCACCACATTAGCCTTACCCGGGTGATACTGAATATCACAATTATAGTCCTTCATAAGCTCAAGCCATCTTCTCTACCTCATATTTAAATCTAGCTGGGTGAAGAAGTATTTAAGGCTTTTGTGATCACAATAGATCTCACACTTCTTCCCATACAAGTAATGACACCAGATCTTCAAGGCAAAGATGACTGCTGCTAGTTCTAAATCATGAGTAGGGTAGTTCTTCTCATATTCCTTGAGTTTCCTAGATGCATGTGCAACCACCTTGCCGTCTTGCATGAGAACACAACCCAACCCCTATCTTGGATACATCAATATAGACTGTCATCTCACTTGTACCATTTAGAATCGTCAACAGGGGCTGACACTAACCTTTTTTTCAACTCTTGAAAGTTGTTTTCACACTCTTTTGACCATTCAAATTTTATACCTTTCCTGATCAAATTGGTTATTGGCGTCAAAATTCGAGAAAAGTTTTCAATAAAGCGCCTGTAGTAGCCTATCAAGCCCAAGAAGCTTCTGATCTTTGTTACATTCTTGGGTGCTTCCCACTCTACTATAGCTTTTACTTTGTCTGGGTCCACTTCGATCCCATTCTCAGACACCACATGTCCTAGGAATCCAACTTGCGTGAGCCAAAATTTGCACTTACTGAATTTGGCATACAACTACTATTCCTTTAATCTCTGTAACACCATTCTCAGATGTTTTGAATGTTCTTCTTCTGACTTCGAGTAAATCAAGATGTCGTCAATGAAAATGATAATCCACTTATCTAGGACATTGTGAAATACCTTATTCATTAAATCCATAAAAGCAGCCGGTGCATTGGTTAGCCCAAATGATAGCATTAAGAATTCATAATGACCATATCGTGTTCTAAAGGCTGTCTTTGGTATATCACTGCCCTTTATCTTGAGCTGGTAATAACCCAATCTAAGATCAATCTTTGAAAACACCCTAGCACCTTGCAGTCGATCGAAGAGATCATCAATGCACGGCAATGGATACCAGTTCTTAATGGTTAACTTGTTCAGTTCCTGATAATCAATGCACATACGCAGACTACCACCCTCCTTCTTGACAAATAAGACTGGTGCACCCCAAGGTGAGACACTTGGGCGTATAAACCCCTTTTTCAACAAATCTTGCAATTGTGTCTGTAGCTCTTTTAATTTAGCTGGTGCCATTCTATGCAAAGCTTTAGACACTGGGGCAGCTCCAGGAATTAGGTAAATGACAAACTCCAGCTCTCTATTAGGTAGAAGTTGAGTTAGATCATCTAAAAAAACATCAGAGAATTCTTTGGCTACCTTTAATTCCTTCAGTGGCGCAACCTTTGCATCCACATCAAGTATTGATGCAAGGTAGCCCTAACATCCATCTTCTAGAAATTTCACCGCCTACAATGCAGAGATGATAGTATTTTTAGGTCACTTTGACCTTTCAGCTTGATATACAAGCTCTTCTCCTTTATCATCCTTCACCTTAACTTGTTTCTCAGCAGACATCACATTTGCTCGATAAGCTGACAACCAATCCATGCCTAGAATGACATCAAAATTCTATATGTTGAATTTGATAAGCTGGGCATCCACTTTCTTCCCATTAATCTCAACTGAACACGGCCTATAGACCTCTTTCAACTGTTCCACTGTGCCTGTAGGTGTGCTAACCACTAACTTGCATTCTAAGGTCCTAGATGGCATATCAAGCTTTTTAGCAAATTGTTTAGACACAAATGAATGTGAAACTCCAGAATTGAATAAGACACATGCAGGTGTACCTGATACAGATAAGACACCTAGCATTGCATTGCATATGAGTATAACAGGTGACTCAAATTTTTAACCACAAGTCTGTTAATTTAAGTGTACCTACAACTACTTCTATACTGGCTTCAGCCTCTTCAGCTGTTAGGGCATACATCTTACCCTAAGGCTGGTTTCCCTAAGTCAATGCAAGTCTATGAACAGGGGTTTGATTATATGAGGCCGCTGCTCGGTATTGACAATCCTTAGCAAAGTGCCCGTACGAATGATAATTAAAACATTGATTTAGCAATGGCTGAACCAGGGCAGGAGCTCTCTATATTGTTCCTGGTGCAATTAATGGATGAGGGGGTCTCGGAGCCGTAGGCACCACACTAGTGTTCGGACGAAAGATGTAGTGCCCCGGCCCACTAGCTGGTCGTGAGGGATAACCCGAAGGCCTATAGGGTTGTCTATAGGTGGGACCATAGGAGTATGACCCACGAAAACTCTTACTCGGGCCACCTGAATCAGCATATGGGTTCGCCCTCTTCCACAAACCCCGGTGCAAGGGATGGCTCTCCTTTCTGCCTATCTTCCATTGTCTTAGCCATTTACACAATCTGTGTATATTCAGTTAAGTCCAGCACCTCTAGTACCATACCGATGGATGTCTTTAGCCCCTTCAAAAATTTCTAGGCTTTTTCCTCAACCATCCTCATATGGCGAGGAGAAAAATAGAACAGGCTTTCAAACTATTGCTGATACTCCAGAAAATTTTTGCACCCCTGAGTCAATGCCATAAGATCCGCCTCTTTGTGGTCTCTAAAGCTCTTTGGATAATAATTCGACAAGAACAATTCCTTAAATTGGTCCAAAATAGGCTCTGGGTGAGTTGCTATCAGTATAGGCTTGAAAGCTTTCCACCAAGAATCCGCTTCATTTCTAAGTTACAACCCAGCACATATAAGCTTCTGTGCCTTTATGCACTCTACTATGTCAAATACTTTCTCTAACTCTTGGATCCACCGATCCGGCTCCAATGGGTCATTACCCACCTTAGTGAAGATGGGTGGCATCTACTTCTTAAATGATTCCACCACCTTTGTTGTAGTAGTGGCTGGTGGATAATAAGGTGGATAGTATAGATAGGGTGAAAGCATCATAAATGGCGGAGTGCCATATAGTGGAACCGGAGGCGTACCTCCCAGTTGATCTTAAAGTACAACCCTAGGCGGTGTTCCTTTCAGTTGTACTCCAACTCCTGACCCCACTGGAGGGTCCTGAGGAGTAATTCCTATAGGAGGTTGACCCTGTAGAGCAGGGTTCAAATAGTGCTGCATAGCAGCCATGAATGTTTGTTGCTGCTGAAGCAACTACTGCTAGAAAGCCCCTTGCGACTATTGTATAAGGGCCGCCACATCACCAAGAGTGAAGACATGTGGGTGACCCAAAATTTTGTCCATGGGTGGGTCACCCAGAACATATTCCGGATCATGATCCACTTGTGGTGGTGGATGTGAGGGTTCGCCCATGGGTCGAGGTCCATGAGGGATGGGTGGTCGACCAAGAGAGGCACCACAGGCACGACCACCAGATCTAGTGCATACCATGGTGTTCTGTACGTGGATTATTCCAAAATGTAAGCATTGATTGAGTGCACAACATTTGCATATGTATACTCATAATCAATGCATTTCATTTCACAGGCCACACTGATACACCGTACCACATACCCCACTAATTATTAATGCATAGTTTGGTCTCACAATGATGATTAACTATGCGCGAAACACCCCTATTGGCATCTAATTGGGGCCTAGAAGGCGCAGAACACTAAGAATCATCAACATAGTCCAATTGAGGCCTTAACACTCAGACCGGTGAGGGCCCATCGATCGATGGCCTACCCGTCTCGTTCGAGACCACCTTAAAAGGGAATTTTTAAAACCCTTTTCCCCACTTCTTCTTCTTCTTCTTCTTTCCTATTTCAACTAAGGCAATTTGAGGGTCTCATCCCCCACTTCAACTCACGATTTCACTCACAAATTGGCATTCCAACTCCGATTCATCTTCTCAACTCCACAAGTAAGTTCTCCTTCTCCCTTTTCCCTTTGATAATGATTGCTTTTCGGTATTCTTTGTTATAGATCTCAATATTTCATCCTATACTCCATTTCTTCCATGGAATATTTGTTTTCTTGGCAATGTAATGATCCATTTACACTTTCCATGGTTTGTTGGTCTTGATTGACAGATTATATAGAGAAAATCTCCATTTTTTGCCCTAAATTCTCTGTTTTAGGGTTTTATCCTCATTTTTCCTTCTCTACATCAAATTGATGGTTCAAATGCTATTTTCCACTCTCAATGCACACACACAATAGTATAGTAGTCATTTCCATTTGTGTGTGTCTATGTTTCCGCCTGTTGATATATAATCACCCCCCTTTATGGTTATAATCCTTTGGAAATTTGGGGGTTTTTCTCCATTTTCTTTCTTTTTCGTTTATGAATAGAAATTATCACTATGTCCATCCTCTATCATGACTCGCAAAAGTAGTTTGAATAATTTTATTTGAGGGATAGTAATTTCCCTTCATGATTATCTCACTTTTACTCATGCACAACTCCATTGTCTCCAATCAAAGGTTTAGGGATTTCCATCTCTTTCCTTGATTTAACTGTAACCATTTCCATCATTTTATTTATCACTCCCCCTTTGATTGCATTTGGGTAATAAGTAGGTTCTTGCATCCATATGCTTCATTTCTATGTTTTCAATGGACACCCTAGACTCACTTATCCTTGCCTACATTTCTTTACTCCTCTCAATTTCATCACTTAGCATCATTGCATTTTACATTGCTCATTGCATTTTGGGTTCTTTTGTTTTTATTATCCATGTCATTATTCATAGGGTTCATCTTATCCCCCTTTTAAAATACTACTTGTCACATTCATTTTATATTCCCTGTCCATTTCACTTACCCATCTACTTTGTATTTTCAGGATGTCTTTCAGAAAAGGCAAAGAGACTGCCTCCTCCTCCAAAAGGAGGAAGACTACTACCTCCAGGGGGAGGAATGCTACTCTTGGCTCTTCTTCATCACGGGCCCGGCCCATACGTAACCCCTATTTTGATCTTACAAACTACGATGAAAGCTTATTTCATAGTATAGAGGTAGCTGTTGCCTGCTCCATATTTTCTGAGCGGCCGGTCATGGTGGAAAAGATAGTGGTGACCGCAGAGTTTATGGATTATCAAATGTTGGAGAGCTTCACGGCCTTGGGTTGGGAGCCCATGCTCTACCTTGATAGTCCATGCTACGAGGACCCTGTCCGGTATTTCTACTGCAACCTGGAGGCTTCCTATAAGGATGGGCAGTACTCCCTTATCAGTCTAGTGAAGGGAGTAGATATTGTTCTAACTGTGGATTTGCTGGTGGGCATTTTGGGTGTCTCAGCCGAGGGTGCTCATTTTTACAACCTTCCAAGGATTAAGGCCGTGGGTCTAGATTTGAGCATAAGGCTGTAGAAGACCATCTTTGAGACCATATATGGGCAGAAGGGGCGCCCATTGTCTGAGACTGCCTATAATGCAACCGCCCGATTTTTCGCATGACTGGCTCAGTTCAACCTGCTTCCCAGGGCAAGTCACAGGAACCAGGTAAGCTTCATGACAACTTACCTTGCATATTGCATCTTTATAGCCCTAGAAGGGAGTGCTTCCCACCTTTGCCTCCCATATGTCATGATGAAGACCATGGAGTATCACACTGCTCATCTTAATGACTCCAGTTTTTCTTATGGGAGGTCACTCACCAAAGTTTTTGAGCACTTCCAAACGGATTTGATAGGTGAGGAAGGAAAGTACCCAGAGGATAGATTTACCAAAGAAAATCTGAAGAGGATGGGATTGCCAATGCCAGCGTAGGCACCACAGGAGACAAAAGACCAAGGGCTAGAAGACATGGAGGCTAAGTACGTATGTGAAGAGGATGAGGATTATTTCCCTCATCCTGATGAGGAAGAGATTGATGAGGAGGATATTCTAGAGGAGGAGCCTCTAGAGACTAGGGCTGCTGATCCACATGTCACAGCTCCACCACCTTCAGGTGGGGCTTTTGATTTTCAAAAGCTGATGGACAAAATTGATGCCCTGAAGAAGGGGCAAGATAGGATGTCTAAGCGCACAAAGGAGAGGGTCGCCCAAGGTCTAATGGTACTACATCAATTGGGGAGATTAGAGTTCAGTTTCAAGTACTTTACCGAAGACTTGGATAGGGTTTCTAACGGAGCTGCGACCGACTTCCTCCGTGTGACGAAAGAAGTCTCCTTAATGAATGACAGGTTTGATGTTTATGATCATCACTTCAAGCGCACCTCCTGGCCTATAGGTGGGGAGACCATCATCGTAGACGATGACGACAATTGACAGAGTGGCGGCTTCTTTCTCTACTTCTTTCCTTTCCTATCTTATCTTTCATTCTTCTCTTTCTAACTCATGATGGTAGTTCTAATGGTCTTTTTTTTTTTTTTTGATAAGTAACTTTGTGTATTGAAAAGAGAAAGTTCTAATGGTCTTTGATACTTGTATATGCTGGTTATATTTTTATGGTTGGAAAATTGAAGGTATTTTGTGAATATTGTTACTTCTGAAACAGTTTTACTTAATTTGACTTATTTGATGTGGTTTGGTGGTGACCATGTGTGTCACCCTATTTTGTGATTATGTTTATATATGTGATTATCATGTGACCTTGTAAATTTTTTGGAAATTCAATATAGCGCCGTTATGCTGTCAAAATTTTTATTACTTTATAAATTCTGTTGGTTTATGGAATCAACCCTCTGATTTAAATTTATTAAAAATTTTGGCAGCACATGAGATAAAATGCAAGTATCTAAACTTTTAATCTTATTATAGCTTTTAGTTTACCCAACCCCGGGGTCCTATTATATGACTATATGGGACCTGACTTACATGTTGTGTGTGGGTAGAGCATCATGCTCTGATACCACCATTGTCACACCCTGTTCCACACAGAACCGAACCAGTGACCGAGTTAACCCCTGTTAACCCAAAACCTGCCAGGATCACATGACACAGTAACAATAGCACAACATACACACAGTAAGTTAAATAAAATTTATATTTCAGCGAAAGTCTTACCTGTACATATCTGTAAATACCCCAGTACTCTTGATTCCCAAATTGTATTGTATAACATAATTACATGTGGGCCCGTAGGCATGATATATATACAAGAAATACAATTTAAACATCCAGAGCACAAAAGGGGTAACACCCAAAATAATAAAAAAGAATCTCTGTATGGTATCAGTGTTGCTGACTTACAACACAATAATCGCACGGGGCCAGATAACCTGTAAGATCTTCAGGGACCCACCAGTCCTTGATTGAAAATTTCACGGTCGGTCCTGACTCTAGCTCTTTGGCCAGATAACCTGTAAGATCAGCTAAAAATGGTGTGCACGTGGGATGAGCTCACTAGCCCAGTAAGTGAAAAGAAAGACCACACAAGTATGCACAATACAAATGAACCTTTATGTGTGTAGTTCATATTATTATCTTAGTCCACCTAGATAACAATTCTAAGTCATAGATTATGTGCTACTCACAACCACAGTGCGCGTATGTCCGAGGTCCGAGTTGCGAGCCCCATCCCGCGATATGGCCATAGGATTACTGGAGAAGGCCAGCCGTTGGTATCAAAAGTTAAAATGCTCATGCAGAGCGACATTAAAGAAAATTGCTCACCCAGAGCAACATTAAAGTAAAATGCTCACCCAGAGCGACATTAAAGTAAAATGCTCACCCAGAGTGACATTAAATTTAAAAGTAGTACGATTGGCCCTCTATTATATCATTGAAGTTGCCGACAGGATATACCCAATATCTAAACCCCCGCTGGGAAGCGTCGTAGCACAGGAATATGTCAATCCTAACTGCATGTTCCTATGTGAGATAATACGACTGTATAGTACCACCACGTCCTATACCACGGGCCACCAATGCATTCGTGTCCAAGCCAGCTACGACATCTAGTCTAACAAGCATTATAATCAATAGTTAAAATCACCCATCTCATATCATGAAACAAGAATAAGCATTTAACAATTAAAGATATCAACATGTTAAATCATAATTGAATTTCATAATGCACACATCAATGCATGCAATGTATTCATAGATGACTAGTCTACACAATAATAAATGATGACATGGCTAGTCTACAACTAGAATGACATGATGTAATATCCTCTTCTCACTTGCTTATTTGTGTACGATGATCACTTTTGGTACTTGATAGATCTGGCGTGCAATGATGCGAGTTCTAGTACAACCTATCATAAAAGAGTTAGGTTTAGTATAACTCCACTTTAAGATTGTAACCAGAGAGGTTTGATGATTCCCATGTGTTTACAATCACAAGAGTAGGTTACCCGACAAATTTGGGTCCAATCGAAATCCGAGAAGTCAGATTGGTAGGTCGACCGGTGGGCAGGGCACCCACCAGGCCTTGCTCGCCTATCGATCCAGGAATACTGGTCGGATCAGTGGGCCAAGAGCGACGGGTGCTGGATTGGCGGGTCCCGTCCATTTCTAGGCACCCCTCACTCATAATCGAGATTTTGCTGCTCTCTCCCATTCTTCATCCCACCTTAGGAAAACCATCAAGGTTCTATTCGACCTCATTTTCCACAAATCTAAGGCTCCAAATCATGATTCCAACCTAGATCTAAGGTCGATCCAAGGTCTTAAGTGTGGATCTTACCTCTTTGCTTAAGAACACCTCAAACCCTCAAATCCTTCTCTTTAGCTCAAGAGACCAATAAAAGCTTCACAAATCTTGTATCTCTTCCTCTAAATCCTTCATAAACAATATATAGAACCTCTATTAAACCTTAGATTCATATTCTCAAAAAATAGTAGCAAGATCCAAAGGATTTCTACCCAAATCAAAGGGTTTCACTTTAGGTTTCATAAAGGCTTAAGGAATATGGACCTTACTCACCTCAAATCGTAGATCTCGAGATGAAGATCGCAAATCCAGTGTCAGATTCAAGAGATCTGACCCCAGCAATGCACAACGATTGTCTCCTTCCCCATTTTCTTCTTCCTTCCTCTCTCCTCTTTCTTCTTTTTCTCTCTCTTCTTTACTTTTCTCAACTACCGTGTAAAAGAATAAATGAGGTGAAAGAGAGGTAATAAATGCTATTTATAGTGGGGTAAAAATATCTAGTGACCAGATTGGTAGGTCACACAGGTGAGTCAACCCACCTATAACCACCCACTAGTCGACCAGAACTTAGCCTAAACATTGGGGCTTTCGATGGGGTTTGGCCCGACATGTTTTTTTCTCCCTGTAGACTATTTATATGCATACTCAGCGTAAAATATGGCTACATACCTTTATTATGCTTACATGGTCTTGTGATACATGCAAATACACGGCTTCGGTACACGGACTACACTAGGCACTGACTCTAACTCATTTGATCAACTTGAGTTCAGAGTCACCCTTGCTACCATGTTCCAGAAGGTACTTACCCTGACTCACTTGGATTCAGGTCTTGCAAGACCAAATCAAACCAACCGAGAAATTAGATCGGGTTTAGAAACTAAGATATCACAACTAGCCTGACATGGCTGATGGTAATTTCAGTGTCATGGCTACCAGGATGGAGTTATGAGTGGTTTGTTGTGTGACTGATGACGCATCCTGGAACTAGGAGTCTCCTAACCGCAAGTGTTTTTTCACTAGGTGACCGATTTATGATTTATGGGACCAAGGATACTTCCTAATATGTTGTAGTAGCATGAACCTGACTTAATTACATGCTAGGTGGTTGATAATAAAATGAATTGCAACATCTCACATCATGGATTATATGTGTCTACTTGCATGAACCTCATCCCTTACTGAGCTAGTTGGAGCTCACATCACGTGCATGTTGCTTTTTAGATCATGATGCAGGTATTGTTGTACCATTGAGTTGCGATACCTCTTCATCCATAGCTGAGTACGACAAGAATGGTGGACGCTAGAGCCCGAGGAACATGACAATGATTGTGTATGCAAAAACTGTTCTTATTGCGTACCATGATCGAGGTCTTGCTGCCACAATATTTTGGATGTTATGATTTTTTGGATATTTATATTATATGTTTTGATACTTACAATGGAGATAATCTTGGGTATTGTAATACAACTATCACCTTAGATTCTCCCCAGTAATTGAGATTGGTATCTAATTTCATTATTTATATTGCTCTGATTTTATAATTGGTTTTGGTATGGATCATGAAGATTAAGGAACTGCTTCAGAGATCCTAGTGTTGTAGGATGTATGGCAATAAGTGTCCTAGTCACATGTGCGGCACCTAAGTGGAGATGGGGTGTAACAATAATGACATATGAAAATGAGGTTATGGCTGATCCGAATTCCCTTGCTAAGCATCCACAATAAAGGATTTGTTTTGTAGTTATGCACAATCTCCACCATCAACAAAATGTGGAGATGGAATTTATACCACCCCAACTGCATGGCCTCCTAGACTAGTATGAAGATGTTTTCGCTGAACCCCATCGGCTTCCACTAAAGAAAACTATGACCATAGAATTCCTTTGAAGGACAACACCTAACCTCCTTGCGCTAAGCTATACGAGTACCTATATATCTAAAAGAGGGAGATTGAAAAATAGTGAATGATATGTTAAGTTCATGCATCATATGGCCTAGTAATAGTCCATACTCTTCACCCATGATTTTAGTTAAAAACAAGATAGATCATGGAGAATGCGTGTGGATTATAGGCTCTTAACAAAATCAGTATTAAAGATCGATTCCCAATTTCATTCATTGATGAGTCGTTGGATGAACTTCATGGAGCACAATTCTTCTCCAAATTAGATCTATGATCCGAGTGTCACCAAATCTGGGTGGTTTCTGAAAGTACTTCCAAATTGGCAATCCATGCTCACCATGGCCGTTATAAGTTCAAGGTGATGTCGTTGAGGTTTACTAATACTCCATCTACTTTCTAATCTCTATTGAACTAGCTCTTCAGATACTATTTACAAAAATTCATATTGGTGTTCTTTAACGACATTTGAATCTATAATGCAACATTCGAGGACAATCTAGAGCATATAAGAATCATGATGGTCATTTTTCGTGCTCAATAGTTGTTCCTCAAAAGATAAGTTCCAATTTGATAAAAAAAATATTACATTATCTTAGACATGTTATCTCAAATGAAGGAGTAGTAATGGATCCAAAGAAAATATTTGCAATGCTGATATAGCCTAAATCCAAATCATTCAAGGGGGTTGAATAGCTACTACACTAAGTTTATCCAAAACTATGGTGAAATAACGGGTCCACTTACTCGTATGTTGAAGAAGAACAACTTTGACTGGACTCTAATGGTTGAGGTGCCATTTGAGAAACTCAAGGAAGCAATGACACAAGCTCCAGTCCTAGCCCTTCCTGATTTTTCACAAAGATTTATTGTAGTGTGAAGCTATTGGAACTAGGGTAGGTGTGGTTCTGATGCAAGAATGGCCTATTGCGTTCTTTAGCCGGTGCATTACATGTAAAAAATCTTCCATTATCCACCTATGAAAAAGAAATATTGGCACTTGTGATGGCCATTCAATAATGACATTCTTATTTGATCAGTGACAATTTTGGTCTGATCCGATAGTCTGAAGTATTTGTAAGCCCAAAAGATCACAATGCTAGCACAACATAAATTGTCATACAAACTCATGCATTATGACTTTTCTATGGATAATAAGAAGGGACGTGAAAATCTTGTAGTTAATGTCTTATCACGAAGGGAGGAGAAAGAGATGAAGCACAATTGGAAGCAGCCTCTAATCCAATGGTTGATTGGTTCACTGCCATTAAGAAGGAAGTTGAGTCCCATCATACTACTCAACAACTTGTCCAACGTATATTAGAGGGGGAAGTCGTTGTGCCATGTGCAGTTAGGGAAGGAATCATCTTTTCTAAAGGATGTAAAGATTCTCATATAATTCCCATGCTCATTGGACAGCTCCACAAAAGCACCCGCGAAGGATTTCAGAAGACATTCCAACAGTTAAAAACCACTTTTTATTGGAAGGGAATGCAGAAGGGTATTTTACAAAAAAATAATAGAAAGTGACACTTGTCAAGGTCACAAGGCGGATCAGACTCAATAGGATGGGTTGGTTGACAAGCTGTCTAAGTATGAAGATGTCCTTCCATTATCCAATCCAAACTTGGTGGTCTAGGTAGATCAATTATTTTTTGATAATATTTTTAAATTGCACGGGTTACTGAAGTCGATTATGTGTGATCGCGATCCAAACCAGTAATTTTTGGAAGGAGTTAATTCATCTCAACATGACTGATTTCAACCTGGTTTCTGCCTATCATCCTCAAACAGATGGGTAGAGTGAAGTGGTTAATAGGACCTTGGAAATATACCTTTGGTGTTTTACCAGTTCACACCCTAAGAAACGGGGGCTGAATATTATTATAATACCAGCTGGCATTCAGCCATTAAACCACCTCCTCCTACTTCACTCGGTCGACAAAAGTTTTTGTTGTGGAGTACCAATTAATTGATATAGACAAAAAGCTCAAAGAGTTGCGTGTTACCGTCAGGCAACATTATTTCTCCGGAAGCGGGTCTATGGTAAGAAACATCAGGAGCACACATTTGATGTAGTAGACTGAGTTTATCTCAAACTTCAGCCCTATCGTTAGGTTACATTATCTCTCCAGAAGAATAAGAAAATGTCTCCCCGATTTTATGGTCCTTATCAAGTCGAGAAGCATTTGGCAATGTGGCCTATAGACTTGCATTACCAATAGAATCCTGTGTCCCATCCCACGTTTATGTTTCTTTACTTAAGAAATCTCTTGGGAATCAACGTCAAGTGCAAGATAATCTCACCTATAGTTTTAGCTGATGACAGTGTACTCCTACCTACTCCACAAGCTATCTTAGATCGGCGGAAGCGATGAGGAAAAGTCCAGATTCTAATCCATTGTAGCAGCTTGACTCCATCTGATGCCACGTGGGAGGATTGGGAGTCCATGTGGGTTTAAATCCCATCTTTAGGTCTTGAGGACAAGACCTCACCTTGAGGGGGATGGAGACGTTACATGTGTATTTATCCTCATTATCATGTTAGTTGTATTGTTGGACGTGAACTATTATCGTATGTGGGAAGTTATGTATGAAAGGACATGGAGGGAGTATTTTGATAAGTTATTTAAGTAATATGGTTATTATATAGTCAAAAGAGGTGTGGAGAAGTGGGGAAGTTTAAATTGTGGTCTCCTCGACAAGACCAGTTACATTCTAACCTTCTGTTCATCTCCATGGGGTTTGCACACTATACTTTTGTACTAACACCCAACCATCTATCATATAGCATGACAAGTGGGATAGGAAAGAAAAAAAATCTAACTCATGTTATAATAATTAAACATATCAAATGTGTATGTTGGTATCTAGCAGGTTAGCTCGGAGGGCTGGGGACCGGCGCCACTGTCAAACAATCACAAAGGATATAGATATGATTTTGTTTCCGTAATTTTATTTTCTTTTCATTTTATCAATAAAATAAAATTAAGAAATGATGGTACAGAAACAAAAACCATTGAATAGTTATGGGTTGTTGATAATAGAAGGAAAATGTGTAACTGTAAATTTAGGTTTTAAATTTCTCACAAGCCAATACATCATTCAATGGTTTAGATTTTCTCAATTGGCATGTAATGTGGCAGAAATTTTGTGGGCATGGACTTGTGAAATTTTATCTTTTGAAGAACCAACTAAAACAATAAACAATGTTTGATGGGACTGAAATGATGTGGGCATGCTGTTCATATCATCGTTTAATCAGGAATCCAATTTCAGACGAATATAAAGTTTCCATGTTTGTCATTTTAATGTTTTAAAATCATTTTTCTATCGAGGGATAGGTGCAGCATAGGAAATGTTGAAAAATATTAGTTTCAATCCCCAAATAAGGTTTCCATATTTCATTGCCAACCCAATTTATTTCCACCTATCCAATCCTCATAATAGTCATATAAGTAGTCCACATGGCAAAACTAAGTACTTCAATTGGAATGAATTCTAACTATGTTTAACAATATATATATATATATATATATATATCATATCATATCATACTACTATTAAAAGTACGTTCTTCACTTCTTTAGTATACTTGTTTAAGAAGACCAAAAAAAAAAAAAAATTCAAAATGAGAAAAAAACCCTTTGACAAAAAAAAAAAAAAAAAAAAGGACAGAGGCTGAACGGCTCTCTTGGGCAGCATTTAGTGTAATTTTAAATGGTCTATTGATTCAGTATTTGATTAAAATTTGATTGACATCTATTTTCGACATTTATTTAGCATGAGAAAAAAAAATCCAAAAACGAAGGGACAAAAGCCAAACAACATTTAGTGTAATTAAATGGTCTATTGATTTAGTATTTGATTAGAATTTGATTGACATCTATTTTCGATATTTATTCAGCATTTTATTTAGATTTGAATTCTCCATATCCTTTGTTTCTCTTGTGCGCATTGTAAAACCCAAACATCTCTCTCCCTATTTGAGAAAAAAAAAAATGAACGGGAAAAAGCAGAACGGCTCTCTTATGCGCGGTGTAAAAGCCAAATGTCTCTCTCCCTTCCTTGTAGAGGATTCATTCATAGATGAGACCTTGCCTATATATACTAGAGAGAATACAAAAGAGAAACTATAGTGGGACAGATTCCTCCCCTCCCCTCTCTGACTCCTTTGAGTTTGTTTAGATAGTGCTTACTATGTTATATTGCTTCTAATGTATAAAGACAAGTCACCAGCCAATCTATGTTGGATTATTTATACTTCCTTAGCTGATCATGCCCAACGATTAAATTCTTTGTGCAGTGGAGACACTGATTCTGTGGTGCCTATTACTACAACTCGATACACAATTGATGCTCTCAACCTACCAACCATCATCAATTGGTATCCTTGGTATATCACTAGAAAGGTTAGTTTCATGAGATTGTAACCTCGTTCTCCCTTTCTAGCAGCTGATGTTGCTGCCACATGCATCTTCTGTAACACCCTAGATTTAGAACCCCTCAGTTCCAGAAGTGGAATTCAGTTGAGAAGGGTAAGATGTGAAATTCGAATTAAAGGTTCTATGTAAACAGCCTTACAGCTATGTAGAGCTGTGTAGATATGGAAGTAGGCAAGGGAGAAGAATAGATAATGAGTAAGAAGGGTCCTACATAGTGTGGACTACCTTGGGTAGGAGGTAGGACAGCAGGGAATCCCATAGAAGATAAATGTTGGGATAGCCTCAGATTAATCGGTCAGCCGGTTGCAGTGGCAGAATGCTCAGAAATTTGTATTTTTCTCTGTGGGCCCCACTGCTTTGCAGGGTTATTTTACCCATTCTTACCATGGATTATGGCATGATTAAGGGTCTTAATGCAATTAGTTTCATGTTAAACCCTAATTTCTATAGTGAGTTATTTAAGTTAATTACTAAGGAAAAATGGTTTTTTTTTATTTTTTTTATTTTTTATTTTATAAAAGTACTTTGCCAAAACGACCTTCCCTCTTTATATATTAGCTCTATATAAAGAGGGAAGGTTGGTCACTTCCTTTCTTTCTTTTTCTGCTGAGAATAGAAAAAAAAAAGTAGAGAAGAAAAGAGAAGAGAAGGAAGGAAGAAAGAAGAGGAAAGGAACGAAGGAGAAAGAGAGTGCAGCAGCCCTCTCTGCTACTGCTGCTCCTACTGCTGTGGCTGCTATTGCTACTATTCATATACCCCTACATGCTGCCCATGGTGAGGAAATGCTGCCATGGCTGGAAATAGAATCCGGAGCTACACAGCTATGGGTGGACCCATCTGCATACTCAAGAATTGTTGGAAAGGTAAAACCCTAACCCATACTTGTGAATTGAGCTAGGGTAGTAATTGGTTAGGGGTAGGGTTAGTCTGAAATTGAAACTGGGGGTAAGGAATTGCTTGTGGGGACCTAATATAGCCTTCCACAGCAAAAGCCCCAACTGTTAGACCCAAGTGAAACCCAATCGGCTATAGGACTGTCCCAGAAACCCTAAACCACAGGGCTTTTCATAATTAAATGAAATTGGGTGAAATTGGTGATGGGAATTGCCCACACATGATCCCAATTTTACCCAAGGATACATGGAAGATTTATTGGCCATACCCAGGGAGTAAATTGGGTTAAATTAAGACCCAATGGATCTAATTTAGTGCTCAGAAACTCAATTTGAATTAGGAAAAAATTATTTGAATTGGGTAGGATGCATCTCAATTATCAAAAATTTCCCGACAAAATCCTGTCAAGAAGGGCAGGGATGGTAGGTTGCAAAAGGCCTATTCTGCCAGGCAAACCGGCCGGTTTGGTCCTGATAGAATAGGGCTATTAGAGGAAATTTAATAATGGTAGCCTATAGACTGTATTTGTAAGCCTCATCCTGTTCATAAATGGTTAAGCCATGTGAGGGCATAATTGACGACCTAAATAAGGAAAGAAAATGCCATAAAGGATGTTGGATTGTGAAATGTTAGTATTGCCCCTACCTGTGGTTGAAAACCTTATCGAAGTACATTCATGAGCCAAGGGCAGTACAGATATATCCAGTAGGGCAATTATGAGTTAAGCACCTATGGGTCTAAACCAGTAAATGGGCTCAATGGCTATGTTGGTTGAATAAATGACCTATAAGCTGCACTGGAATGCTAGCTAGTCATCTAAGAAGGAATACTGACTTGAGGTTAGTGCACACCTTATCAGATGAGTGTGGATTTCGGTATAAGAATTCAGCTAGAACATAGGAAGGAAAAATTTATAAATGATTATGGAAATAAAAATTTATCTACATGTGAATTGGTAATTTAGGAACCTGAAAATGTACCTGGTAAGGATACGCGTGAGCGGAATTCAGTGAAAGAATACCAAATTAGGAAATCAAGTGAGTGAGTGTTGGTTTATTTCACGGAGTGTTTGTTATACTATTTTATTTTTGCATGCACATGTCGAATGTGATGATCTCTGTGATGGATTTATTTTATATAAAGTTATATAATTTCACATGATGCATGTGTTTACCGACTTGGATGTGATCGAGATTTGTGGATGGATAATGTGATAGAATGTGGAAATAAGTGTAATATTGACGGTCTATGGCACGGTGTGGCCAAGGTTCTTTTGGGTACTGTGCTCAGAGGTCATTCTTACATCTATGGCCATAGATATGTGTGTGGATGCTATGGCTACTATGGATACATATAGATTACATATGGTTAGGGTCACATCCCAGTGCTATAACCCTTTACCAATAGAGGGTAAGGTATTCGCTAATCCCACTCGGTGGTTGGTCCCAGAGGATTACTATACTCGGATACGATGTACTATATCCTGAGAGGGCATAGTATGGTACAACGTACTGTATGTATGACTATTGAATAGCATGGGAGAACCGATGATGGCGTGGGATTCTGGATCATGTTTGTCAGGGGTTACTATTTAGATGTTAGCTGGGGGACCGAGGCTCTGACTGGAGCTGCTGACTCCTACTTTCAACTAGCTTATATCTCTGAGGCCCAACGTACAGGGTAGGAGATGTCACCTACGTTGTTTATAACACTTGTACCCACTTATTGAGATTAGTAATTTGAATGAAAATTATATTAATAAATAGATCATGTGGATTTTTGCATATGAGACAACTCTCATGATATTGAGAGCTTGTGTTGGCATTCATGATAAGTATGTGTGTGCTTGCATGCTCAGCCCTCACTGGGCTGTATAGCTCACCTCTCGTTGATATATGTTTTTAGATGGTGGAACCGGAGTTGAGATGAACAGAACATTAGTACGGTTGTGAGGCCGTGTTTGCAAGACACTTTGTAGCTGGATGAACACCTCTACTATTTATTCTTGAATTTATATTAACAATGGTTGTAAAGTTTATATTATTGCTATTGTTACCTGTGGATTCAATCATTACGGGCCTGTACCATTAATTAACAGTAACCATCATTGTAGTTGGTCACCACACATATTTATGCTTCCTATGGACTCTATATGCATACTCTGATTATGGTAGATGTTCTCAAGTGGTTGGTTACTACACTACAACCGTGCTCCTGGGTATTATTAGGCTGATTGGATTGGGAATCCAGTGTCGCATACCTAAGCCATATTTGGGGCATGGTGTGCCATCTTCTCCCTGTCTTTTTTTTTTTTTTTTTTTTTTTTTTTTTTTTTTATAACATAGGTTGGTTGGTGGAGCCAGGTGTACTAAGGTCTAATATTTGTAACAATAATTGATGCAGGGCATGACACAAAAGGGGAGAAGAATTAAGAGGTGCTTGTTGCCACGATTCTCTTGAAATAGAAAGAACAAAAACCAACATATAGGCTTTAAAGTTTAGACAATGCTGAGCTTCTTGGGTCCAACCAAGTTGCAATTCTGAATTCATTCTCTCCACTGAAGTTTTTATTTTTTTAAGCAATTAATTTTCATACGATGTATGATATACACCTTTGAAACGCATCAATTGATCAGTAAAACTAATACATTTCTTATTTGCCATATATTTCTGCTAGGTAGGCTTAAAAAGCTAGGTACAACAACACACGTGTATTCACACGGCTGCTTTTGCTATATATATATATATATATCAAAACTAAATAACATGAAGAAAGATTAATTGGTGATAACATGAAGAAAGATTAATTGGTGGACTTCAAATTGATGCTACATATACTTCCACCTAATGACGATCAAATAGTATGAATCTCTCTCTCTCTGCCACTAAACAAAAGTCACACGTTCATATTTACTAGTGTGTGTGTGTGTGTGTATATCCAACTATGAGAGTTAGTTTAGAATTGAAATTGGCCATTTAAATTCTGTTTTTGTTTCAAAAGCTAGAATCTTTTATCGATTTAGTTTCAGTTTTATGACTAAAATCGTTGAACCGGACTGAATTAGCTCTTTTTCAAATAGAATAAGGAATCGGTTAAAATTATATTCTTTTTTACTATTTCAATCAATGTAGATGATTTTCTATTCCTTTTTAATATTTGATAGAAGTTTGGTGCATCATAACCCTAACAAATAAGTGTTTTCTTTTATTAGTGAAGATGTTAAACCTAGCCCAAACACCTAAAATAGGACCTAAATTTAATACGAAACCAAATAAAAAACTGAATAAATAAAGAACTCAATATAAAACCAAATAAAAACGAAACGAAACCGAACTGATTCAGTTTTGGTTTTTAAAATGTGTTTCTATTCTTGATTTTGATCTCTTCGATTTTGATTTCTATATTTTGTATTTTGAATTGAATCAAAACCAAATCAAATAATCAAAACTGGACCAATTGACACCCTTAATTCCAACTATATATACCTCAGTTGGTTGCTTTTCTTTTTCTTTTTCTTTTTCTTCTTCAACAAAAATGGTTCAGTTAGGCTAAAACCCCTTTGAATTATCTAAAACCAATTAGTTGTAGGGACTTGTATTCATTTCATATATTTTGCAAAGAAGATGCTCATAATGGCTTGACATCATTGATTATTATGAGGGTTTGGCAGGGTTTGGCATTAGTTCATCATTTTGTCCGTCTAGTTTGGGAATCACTTTAGTTCATTGAAGATTAAAGGGATACCACTTCAAGTCAACTCTTCCACGAATACTAGTAGACAGTAGTGATCAGTGGCCACACTCGTCGAATACCCGACGCAATGAATCCTCTTATCTGGTTGTTGGAACATTCCAATCCAAGGGTGGCTGTTTAGGTTCCACAGCATAGCATTAATAACTTTCTCAGATCCCGAGGAAATTTTTGTTAATAATCCCAAACCCCAAGGGACTTTATGTAAATCTCCAACCATTTTAATGCATTGTTTAGCGAAAACAGATTATTATTAGGTTGTTAATAAGCCATTTTCAACCTACCCATTTCATAAAAATGGTGAGTTTCCACCCATGACCAAATCATTAGGTTAGATGATGGCCTCCACGTCTACTCCAAGTACAATAATCTTACAAAATAACCCTCTCTCTCTCTCTCATTTAATGCATGAGTAAAAAGAGTTTTTAAAACATTCCCTAAAAATTGATCATGGGGTTCGGACAATACCCATATGCAGGGACATGCCATGCTATCACGTCGGAGTAGGTTAGCCTGTTGGAGTTCCTAAAGTATCCTCGAAGCAGTCTCCACAGCCATCAGAATAGGAATTCAGGTCAAGTTTATGTCCGAGAGTAATCTCATAAGTCCCTAGTCCGTAGATTTAAAATCCATTTTCTCTCTCTGTATTTAATGAATTCTAAGTTCACGGATCATGGACATACGATATAATTCTTATACGTGAATCTGATCCGATTTCTCCTAATAGAAGCCAGGAGATCCTCACCAATTAGGGGTTCTCATATTGCACAAGCATTTCACAGTCAAGGGTAATGAAAGAATTTAAAATAAATATGCATTACACATGTTACTCTTAACATCCATACATCATATGCATCATGTAATACATAAAAGCATAAACTACCTCATAAGACAACAGATAGGCATATAAAAAAATGTGATCATATAAAATTGTCACACCCCATTTCCAGTAGACCCAACTTACCATTAGGAATACCAGTGGTGTGAGTAAGATGCTTATCCATCTTGCTAACCTACCAGGATCTCTAATAACAGTACCTTAACATTCACAATCTCACAACACGAATCAAACTAGTAGCAACAGAATCAGAATATAATAGTGGAATCATAAATTAAACGAGGAATCATCTAATCATACCATCAAATAAATCTTTCATTCTTTCAGTGGTTAAAAATTTATCTTCTTAACAAATCCTCTAACTCTCATCAAGTTAGTGAGATTAAGAAGGTGACAACCACTTATGTTTCTAAAGAAAGAACAGAAATTGAATCTGTTCACCCTCCATTTCAAGCCTTAAAAATAGGCAGTAATAAGATGTTTGTTCCTCTTAAAACTTCAAGCCATACCGCTTCTCCTCTGACTGAATTTCATCTTAGTCAAGTTGTTGAACAAAATAAATTTACTAATTTATGTCTTCAGTCTATTGGAAACCAAACTGATCATATTGAGAAGATAGTAGACTCATTAAAAGCTTCTACTCCATCTACCTCTCATGCTAAAATTGAGCATATCTGGCCAACTTTTTCCTCTCAACCTAGAAGCAAGCCAGAAACTGCTTCTCAACCAAAAAGCAACCAGTCTGTCTTATTCAAACCTCCCCCAACTTTAGATATCCCAAAAAAGAAAACTGAGTCTAACATTCTTGATGAGATTGTTACTCGACTCCAAAAACTCCAGGTATCTAAAAGTAAATTTGAAGAAAGACAAGCCCTAACTCTTTCTCTGGCTGAACCTTTTGATTCTGAAATTGAACTAGCAGAGAAAGAATTTCAGTCTATGCTACCTCAACAGGCAGTAGTTCTTAAGTCCCTTCCTCAACTTATTCAAGTCATGAAGAAAGCTTGAAAAGTTATGCCTACCGCTCCAACAAACTATTATTACCCTCGACCTTCTCCTGTTGACCTTCAATTTGAAGTAGAAGGAGAACCTGTAAATTTTTTGATCGATGGTAATACTATTTTTGAGTGAAATATTGATGGTTTATCTGAATATCAAATCATCAATCTTTTAAAATAAATGTTTATGTATGCTACAGCGGCAAAACTAAATCATTCATCTAATTCTGAGGTTGCTAAAATGATAGCAATAGGATTTTTCGGCCAACTGCGTGGTTGGTGGGATTTCTATTTGTCTAAGGAATTTAGACAATAAATTATAAATACTGTGACCCGTATTCCGCAACAACTTACTGAACAACTAGCTGATTCTAATTTTGCCCAGCGAACTGTTTATGTCGACCAAGAAGATGCGGTTAATACTTTGGTCTATATTATAACTCTTCATTTTGTTGGACCGACTGAAATTCTAGCTGATCGAACAAGAGAACAACTTATGAATCTTCGTTGTACTACACTATCTCATTATAGATGATATAGAGATGCCTTTTTTGCTAAAGTCTTTTCTAGAGAGGATTGCAACAATTTTATATAGAAAGAAAAGTTCATCTCTGGTCTACCTCCTTTATTCGCTCAAAAGGTAAGGTACAGACTTAAAGCAAAGCATAATGGCACTATTCCCTTTGAGCAATACACCTACGGGAAATTAGCTACAAAAATATACAATGAAGGTCTTCAACTCTGCATAGACCTAAAACTAAAAAAATAACTGTCTAAAGAGAGACAAGCTGGATTCAAAGAAGTTGGAGATTTCTGTGAACAATTTGGGTTTGAAAATGTTCGCTTTCCAGGTTCCAAGAAAATTCATAGGAAACTCTCTAAGTCTTCTAAGCCTAAATATCAGGCCAAACACTATAAAACTAAACCCAAGCGCTTCTTCAAGAAATGCTTTTCAAAATCTCGTCCTCAAAACACTTTTCCTAATAAACCTCCTGTTTGCTATAAATGTAAAAAAGTAGGACATTATAAAAATAACTGTCGAACTAAAGCTACAATCAATGCTTTAGAAATTGATGACTCTCAGAAGAAAAATCTTGAAAAGGTCTTGCTATACAGCTCTTCCGACCCTGAGCCAGACTCTGAGTCTAACTCAGATCAAGAAATTGCTCAACTTGAGTTCGATAGTGATTCTTCTGAGTCTAAATCTCAGACTCCTCATTATAGTTGTGATCCTTATTAGGCTATGCTAAAGGAAAATGGCTTGATAGCTCTCTCAACTGAGGAATCATTTCTTTTAAAGACCAATGACCAAGTCGTTGATCCTACAACTAAGGCTCAACTCTTACATGAGTATATCACCTTAGTTAAGGATAATACTAGGCCTAGCTCAGTTCCTCATAAGCCTGCGGTTCAAGATTATAGTTTTAAAACTATAATCAATTGTGTTAAAGCTACTTCTCACACCCAAGAACCTACTATTCAGGAACTTAGAAAGGATCTCAATGAAGTTAAAACTGAAGTTCGAGATCTTAAACAAAGAATTCAGATTCTTGAACTTTATAATGCACAACAGGTTATTGAGCAAGATTCTGACGAAGAAGCTTCCTTCAAGGATCTACTAGCAACTCAAAATATAGTAGCTAGTACCTCTGCAACTTCTGCTGTAGTTTCTTTTGATGACGCTCAAATCTTAACCATCTAACAAGTTCAAACTCATCGATAGCATGTGATGATTGACATCGCTATTAATCATGAGTTTAGCCTAAAGACTATTGCCTTAATCGATTTAGGCACAGATATAAATTGTATTAATGAAGGACTTGTACCTTCTAAATAATTTTATAAGACCACTCAAAAATTGGTTACTGCTGAAGGATATAGAATGTAGGTTGAGTATAAACTACCTTATGCTTTTATCTGTAATAATGGATACTGCCTGAAGACTCCTTTTATAATGGTAAAAGGACTCTCTCAATTTGTACTTCTTGGTGCTCCATTTCTGTCCCAGTTGTATCCATTACAAATTGACACAGACATTCGTTGGTTCAAAATCACCATATCACCTTTCATTTCATTGAACCTCCCAAGGTTCATATGGTAAATGAAATCCGGACTCAAATTCAGTCCAAAGAAAAGTTCATATTCTCTTTATCATCTGAAATCCAACAAAAGAGCATACAACAAAAAATTGATGGCTCTACTTTTCAAGTTCAAGTTAAAAACTTTCAAGCTCAACTTGAAAAGGAAGTCTGTTCAGATGTTCCAACGGCATTCTGGTCTAGGAAAACTCATATTGTTACTCTTCCATATGAAGACACCTTTTTCGGAAACCAGATTCCCACTAAAGCTCGGGCAGCTCAAATGCCTGATCATTTAAGGGAAACTTGTCAGAAGGAATCTCTGAACTTCTGGCTAAAGGTCTTATTAGACCAATTAAGTCTCCCTGGAGTTGCACTGCATTTTATGTTAATAATAATTCCAAAATTGAAAAAGGTGCACCCATACTTGTCATAAACTACAAACCTTTAAACAAGGTTCTTAAATGGATTTGGTATCATATCCCTAATAAGAGGGATCTTCTTAACCGATTATACGCCTCCAGCGTATTTTCCAAGTTTGATATGAAGTCAGGATACTGGAAAATTCAGATAGCAGAGAATGATAGGTATAAGATAGCTTTCGTTGTCCCATTCGGCCAATACGAATGGAATGTTATGCCTTTTGGACTTAAAAATACTCCATCTGAATTTCAAAATATTATGAATCAGATTTTTAATCAATATTCACAATTTATAATTGTGTATATTGATGATGTCCTTATATATTCTCAGGACATTTCTCAACATTGGAAACACTTAAATCTTTTCTTTTCTGTTATTCGTCAAGCAGGACTTGTTGTTTCTGCCAAGAAAATAAATTTATTTCAAACTAAAGTTCGGTTCTTGGGACATTACATCTCTTTTGGATCAATCATTCCCATAGAACAAGCTATTTAGTTTGCAGATAAATTTCTTGATGAAATAACAGACAAAACTCAACTCCAAAGGTTTCTTGGTAGCCTAAATTATATTGCTGAGTTCTATAAAGACTTAGCAAATGATGCCAAACCTTTGCTCAATAGGCTTAAACAACAACTTAAATCATGGACAGATGTACATACTAATTCTGTTCATAAAATCAAGCTTAAAGCTAAAACACTCCCGTGCTTAAACTTAGCACGACCAGATTACTTTAAAATTATTGAGACCGATGCATCCGAATTTGGATATGGTGGTATCTTGAAGCAAAGATGTCCTAATCTTCTAAACGAAGTTTTAGTACGTTTCACTTCTGGTACTTGGAATCCCACTCAACAAAAATATTCAACAATAAAAAAGGATATTTTTTCACTTGTTTTGTGTATAACCAAATTTGAGAGTGATCTTCTTAATCAACATTTTTTGGTGTGAGTCGACTGTAAAGCGGCTAAGGATGTCATTGAGAAAGATGTCAAAAATCTTACCTCAAAACAAATCTTCGCTCGATGGCAGTCACTACTCTTTGTTTTTTATTTTATTATTGAATTCATTAAAGGCAATACTAACAGTTTACCTGACTTTTTAACTCAAGAATTTTTGCAGGGCTCCTAAGCAGAAGGCTGTTATCCCTATCTCTCCAAATAAAGATGTTGCTTCCCCATCCTCTCGACAACTGCAAGAACATCCTTCTCCTATCATATCCCAGTCTCCATCACCTGCCTCAACCTTAAAGGCTGTTAATAACTCTCCTTTCATAGCAACAAATTTTATCCCAGTTATTCCCATCGAATCCATCCATCTTCGCCACACTCCTTCTGAAATTGCCACTTTTTACTTCCGTGATCACCTTCATCCATCCACTGACGATAAAACTTGTTTTTTCTATGAAAGAATCCTTGAAGAAACTCAAAGTGATCAAATTCAGCATAATTGTAGATCCGCACATGTTTGGGCTTATTCCAAGCTCATTATATCAAACATCATTTGTGATCGCGAATGGGGATCCTCACCCTCATTCAAACGCAAATTTCACGATGTTACCGGCCTTAAACTTAAGTCTTATGATTATGCCGACTATGTTAAAGCTTGGGACATGATATTCTTATATCAGAATGATCATGAGACCCATTCTTGATTTGTGAAGTTTCGACTTCAACACACCTTATTAGGTGTGCTGAATTGGTCTCTCCAATAGTTCTTCACTTGGGGACCACCTTCAGTTGAGTTCCTTCCAACATCTCTTCAGCAGTCCATTACAAAGTTTAAAGACTTCAATCAACCTTTGGACTCTCGGGCTCTCTTCGTTCAATTTTTATCTTATATGAAGTACCCTGGATCCTTCAATGGAAGTATCAAATGACTATTGATGAGTTTGAAGAATGGAATTATGTTCCTCATTTGGAGCAATATTTATCTGTCAAATGGTGGGATAAATTTGACATTTCACCATTAACTTGTTCTCGTTTTGTGCCTAAATGAGGCATCGGTGCCGATCTGCCCCTTACACCTTCTTCTTCAATGGCAGCCCAGACGCCTTTTTATAACATGTTTCAAGCTGCTCGGTGTCGTCTTCCGTATTTATCTGATGAGCAGATCCAAGAGCGCATCCTCATCGCACTCGGGTTTAATCTTCAATCCGCTGACCCTGCCCCATCCTTATCCTCCTCATCAACTCTTCCTCCTTCGGATGATGGCAGTCAATGCACTCAATGGCATGAATTTTAAGGCCTCTTTCCAAAAAAAAAAAAAAAAAAACCCTCGGGAGGGTACAAAAGGTCTCACTGCACCATGACCCAATGCCGTGATAATCAGACACACTATTCTGATTCTTGCCAGGTGTCAAGCATCGACACCTAGTGCCACTCTCGTCAGACTGATGTCTTGGCATGCGTCACGCAGCACTATAAGCATATTATAGTGAGTGTCATGGGTGGACACTTTAATAAATCACCTCACTAAGACTCTTCTGGAAAATAGTGGGTCCTCCCACGTGGAATGCTAGAGAATCTTTTCGTGGCTTAATTTTAGTCACACACCTAGACTACAGACGAGGTAATTTTTGGCTGAAGCTTATCAGTTTCTGATACATACCCCACACCTTATTAGGTGTACCTTCTTTGCGACAAGAACACCTTATCTTGAGGTTGTTCAGCTGTCACGTTCGGTTGGTTGGATGCCCATTCGACGCCATCTCCATCAAGGCCCATCAGCATCCCTCAACCATAATTTGTTGAAATTTGGTGTCCACCATCTATAAAAGAGAATTCTTCATTCTTAGAGGGCACCACAAAATATACGAAGAAATAGAGATATAGATAAGTTTGTGAGTTTTGTGAGTGTTCTGTATTTTGTGAGTTTTGTGAATGTTCTGTGAGATTGTGAGTTTTCAAAGTGTTCTATAAACATTTCAAGTAGTGTGCTATCTACAACTGATCGAGTTCTAGTTTGTAAATTGAAGTTTCTCATGTAAGTTTGTCTTCCCTACTTTTGATTTCGTGTATTATGTTTGCTATTAAAAAATTAAAAGAAGAGCTTGTTTTATTAGTTAATTTGATTAATATTTCTTTTGATTATATTGAATTTTATCTTTATCTTGTCACTGTATATCCTAGCAACTATGCTAAAGAACTTCATAGACGAGAAATCACTAATTTGGCTAATTTGCAGTCTAAGAAAAGATAGCTCCTCAGCCTGATAGCTTCCCTCGCTGCCTAAATTTGACCTTCCTTTAATCCTGGCTGTAAATGGTATCAAAGCCAAGTTTAAATAGGTGCCAAAATCGTAAGGACCATTAAGTTAGTAGTGTTTCACCCTTTTTCGTATAGACCTACACCCAAGTTGTGTCGACCTATACCCAAGTCGTACTCAGCCGTGTTGCCTCAGATAGGCATTTAAGGGTGAAAGAGTATTGACAGTAGGCGGGATTGATAGTAGGATATATTGACCGAGACCCTTATTGACTCGAACCTCTAAGACTATGGCTTCATACTTTCGCTTCAGTTCAAGGAGATCTGCATCTTTTGAAGCTAGCACCTCCGAAAGGACTAATGACACAGTCCACAATTCTGAAGAAATGATTTTCGCAATCTTGAAGTTGCTATTAACAATTATACCATTCCCAAAATACCTGAATCCGAGGTATATCATAAAGGAACTTTCGTATTTCATAGTGACTATGTTATTAAGACATGCGAAAGCACTCATACTCTTGCTTTTGATCAAGAGCAAATTTAACTTTTGACCAGCTCCCAGATTCAGCGGCATAGAGAGCATGGATTTAAGTTCATCCACATCGGTCTTATTCAGGTCGCCTTAAAACCCTTAACTCTTCCAAGGTTGAATAGTGCAGTTTTTGCTGCCATTAGAGATGCGAGAATGAATAATTTTAATGAATCTCTAATGGGTCTTGTTGAGACCGGCCTCTGTGAAGGACCCGTCTATTTTCAAAGTAGACCAAATTTACCCATATCCCTCACAGATCCAAATATCTTAATGGTGTTATTATTACCTTAAGGGCTTTTGAATACGATATTCTCCCAGGAACTCAGAATATGGCAGTAATTTATCGTATCCATTACAAGGCAATGGCCACCTGTGCACCAAATGCTAAGGTTATACATCCAAAAGGTCAAACCGTCTGTTTTCAGGCCAATTCTAAAAGATCTCAAGTTTTTGTGCCCCGATGTATCAGATGGTCAGAAGTTAATCTTCCTGACTCTTGGACCTTAACCTCTATGGCTCAACCTCAGCCACCCATGAGAACCTCTCCATCTGGCATCACTCAGCTTCTTTCTGGTGATGTTGAAATTATTTTTGATCGTAGATCTAATGACTCAAGAAGATCTACCTCTTCTATAATTTCTTCCTCTTCTAAATATCCTTTGTTTCAAGCACCTTCTCGTGCTTCCACCTATAGAATTCAGAATGAGAATTATGATGGAATTATAAACCTTCAGGGTACTAATCGTACATCTTTCCAAGTTAATCAACCTATTTATGGTCCTTTGCAAAGAGAAAAATCATAGGCTCAATTCTAGCCTCCTCTTACTCCAATTAATAGGGAAACTGGGTCTTCTTCTCCAACTCCTTCTGATATACAAGCCCCTTCAAAAATCATGATGCTTCATATCACTGAAGAACCCAAATTTCAAATTAATAAGAAACTCCTAATTCAGGAATACAAATCCGCTAAGAATGCTAGAAAAAGAAAACTTTTTGAAGAACATTATTCTTCTGATTCTGAGCAGCAGGAGCTTCATGAGAAATGGGTTTCTCATATGGAAACTCATCAAATAAATATTTCATTCTTTTAGTGGTTAAAAATTTATCTTCTTAACAAATCCTCTAACTCTCATCCAGGATAACCAAGTTATTCCATTACAATAATTCAAGACTTATACATAATAAGACCAAAAGTATACAAATCACTAGTTCGGTATCAGAATAATAAAAAGAGATCCATGTAGCTCATGACGCCGCATATGCACAGTAGTCACATGCACAGTCCTGATCATTCTCTTCGGCTTTTGGCATCCACCAGTCACCTACTCCATAGTCAGGTCCCGATGAGGTTGAGTCACCACCCAACGGCACTACTATACCCGCATCATCATCTAAAAAGTAGCATATATGTGGGGTGAGCTTCCAACTTGCTCAGTGAGGGGTGGGGTTCATGCACAACTAAGCACAAGCATTGATATATATAATATTCCATGATAACATGAATACAGGAATTAAACACGTAGTCTATGATGTGAATAATGCAATCCATTTGATTATTAAACCACCTAATAATACAACTAAGTCTGGTAAATGCTACTATGACACATTAGGCTATATCCCTAGGCTTGTCACTCACATATCAGTCACCCAAAGATACAAACCCTAGTCATGATTAGGAGTTTGTCGGTCCCAAAATGCGATCGTCGATTACCCAATAAAACCCTGATAACCGCCTCCTGGCAATCATGGCACCAGAATTATCATTGGCCACGTCAGACTAGTTCCTGCCTCAAGTAACAATTACATCGTACCGTGGGTGTGACATTCTAGAAAGGTTCATCAACATACCACCATTGGGTTATCCAACACCTTACCCCTGTTGGCAATGGGACGAAGCATGAAAATGTCACCTAACCACAATACCTATATACCTTGCATAATGATACAGTTAGTATGAACCATGCAACACCGGAATTACCATTGGCCATGAAGCGGGTCCATTTCCAGGTATAGTCCCTAAGTACACGATACCAGAATAGTATCTTCCACATGGTGTAACCCATGACTATGTACCTATTCTAGCATATAAAGCAATTGAGTATGGACTACACAACATCAAAATTACCATCAGCCATGAAGCATTTCTATTTCCAAATGCAGTCCCAGAGTACACGATACCGAAATTACCGTCGGCCACAATGTGTAATCTGTGACTACATCTAATTTAATGTATATAATCAATGCATAAATGCAGCAAACATAAGGCAATCACAGTACCGAAACCACCTGAGCCATACTGGATTTCTGTCTCACAATATAATAAATGCAACATCCATAAAACAATCACAATACCGGAACCACCTCGGCCACACCGGATTCCATTTCACAACATACATCTCATATCAATTACAATTCCAATAGCAATATATGATGCAATAATATAACATGTTATGGAACATCATAATCATTTAAGCAATTAAATAATAATGTGAAAATCCTAACAAATATGAGAAATTCTAAAATAATTAAACAATATGAAAACAAAAGTCAACCATCCATCACCTCAATTGTGTTCATCAAATTGGGTTCCAAGTGTGTCAACCGGTTGTTCAACTCACTACTAGCCTCAGGGTATGTGCGTGTCTCTGTCCTAGGTACAAAGGTAATTGAATGTCATTGTGTGTCGAGAACGTCGGAAAGGACCCAAAGGGTATGAGTATTGTCAAACTTTAACAGTTCAGGGTGTCATCGGATTCACCTCATCAAAAATAGGTGAAAACCCACCGGATTCATCATATGCGAATACGGTGGCATTGGCAGAGGCTCATAAGAGTTGCATGTTCATTGGAAACAACCCACCGGATTCAGGCCCAGGTGTTTCTAATGGAAACATAGAAACTTGCCCACGGATTTGGGGCTTTTCAGCTCGGGCCCAATCGCCGAGGTTATTTTATGGAGTTTGTAGAGGGTATTCCTACCTTCATTTTATGCTAAGGATATCCCAACTCCATCGAGCCATTTGGGAGATACGAAGATTGAAAAATCAAACCTTAGATGGTTATGGTCACAAGTGTTGCCGGAGCTCACCCAACTTGGTTTGAGCTTGGCACTCACACCAGGGAAGTGAAATGATCATTCCCTAAGCTCTGGGAGGTGCCGGGACCATGATTCACCTCTTGCCCAACTATGCTAGGTCAAAATGAAGAGAGAGAGAGAGTGACAAGAGAAGTGACACTTACCTCCAGCAAAGATTCCAGCAACTATGCAAGCAGCTAGGAGCCAAGGTGAGTTCTTCCCCCTTCTTCCCCTTCTTCTTCTTCCTTATCTCTTCTTCTTTCCCTCTCCCACATTTTGTATAAGTGAGAGGTGAGAAATGAACTCACCTCTCCTATTTATACTAAGTCACATACGTAGGGTATGTTTGGTTGGTCCTTATCTAGTCCAAATGGGTTATTCAACAATTCAAAATACGTGGGACCACCTCCTTAGACTCATATGGAGTACAAGTCACAGGGAAGGTGCGGGAGAGTACATGAGGTCTTCCATGGCTGTTCAAGATGTAGGTGGTGGGATTCAGAACCAGTTTAACAGCCTGTTAGGCCACCGGATTAACCCCATTGGATCCAAGCCCATGCTGTTTCCAGTGGTCAAGGCAGTGCTATGCCTTGACTTCCTACTGTCCTCATGTGGTCCTTGCACAGGTGGTTTCCCTAGGCTATGTGCATGGTTCTTCGATAATTTTGGTATGTGCCAGGATTTGGGTACGGGGTGTCGTGTCACACCCCATTCACACAGAACCGAACCAGTGACCGGGTTAACTCTGGTTAACCCAAACCTGCCAGGATCATCTGATACAGTACCCCACCACAGCATATCCACATCAAGATAAGTGTTCAAAAATTCAGCGGAAGACTTAAATTACCTATAAATATCCCCAATATACTTGATACCCAAATTGTAGTATATAGCTAAGTATATGTGGGCCCGCAGGCATGATATTTACACAAAAAGAATAACAATTTACATATCAAGTACACAAAAGGGGAGGTCATCAAAAGAATCAAAAAGAAAAATCTTGTACGGTGTCATTACTGTTGTCCCGCAACACAGCCCTCGCACGTACAATCAGCATCGTGCTCATACTCGTCAGGGACCCACCAATCCTCATCAAGAAACTCAACTGTGGAACCCGACTCTTGATCTTCAGGCTGGTGACCTGCAAAATCATCTAAAAAGAGGTGTGCACGTGGCATGAGCTCACTAGCTCAGTAAGTGAAAAGAAAGACAACACAACAATCACATCCATATGCACTATATGCTATGCAATTCATTTTAAATCTTATCCACCTAAACAACATTACTAAGTCTTTGGTTTTGTGCTACTTACAACCCCAGTGCACGTATGCCCCGGGTACGAGCCACGAACTCCATCCCGCGATACGCCCATAGGGTTGTCGGAGAAGGCCCACCATGAGTACTCAGAAAAGTAAAGCATACCGACTACTGGCTCTCAACATAAAAGTAAATGACAAAAAAGTAAAGGTGCTGACCCCAGAAATTTAAAAGTAATACAATTGGCCCTCTTGAATATACCACTGAGGTTGTCGGCTGTCCTAATGACCAATCAGGTGTATGTCTAACCGCCATAGTGACCCGACAACCGCGACCACTGCTTCCCCCCATGTGGTAACCCAACACCTCAACCCCTATTGGGAAGGGTCGTAGCATAGGGAATGAAAATCCTAAACCACATGCTCCCAAATGACATAGTACGATTACATAGTGCCACCGCGTCCCATTCCACGGGCCACCAATGCACTCGTTTCCAAGCCGTCTAGTCTAATAATGCATCATGCATAGTAATCTAACCATTCGTCACATAAGCACATCAATCATTTAACATTGAGAATGTAACCACAACACACATATTATAAATCATTAATTTAGAATGCACAAGCAAATGCACACGAATGGCATACGAAGATGACTAATCTACACATAATTTACATGATGACATCGCTAGTCTAGATACAATTTAATGGTGCAAAAGAAGCCTTAAAATAAGGTCAAATGTCCTCTCCCCACTTACTTAATGTGTACAAAAGCTCACGCCCGGTACGGGTGCGATCTGGCGCGAGAAACGTAAATTCTAGTGGAACCTATCATAAGTGAATGGGGTTAGCATTTCACCACTTTGGGGTCAAAACTAGCGAGTTTTGATGTTTAAATCATGTTTAAAATCATAAAAGAAGGTTGCCCGTCCGTTTTGGGCCCATTCGGACACAAAAATCTCGTTGGGGGGCCAACAAGTGGGCTAGGTAGCCCACCTAAGATCGCCCACCAGCCTTCTCAGGTGGGCGGGTTCACCCATCGGTCTTCTCAGGTGGGCTAGTTCGCCCACCGATCCTTGCCCACCGGTGGGAACCGAGGTGCTCCCTCCTCTGGCGGGCACCCTCAGGCGAGCGACTTCGCCCACTTGTGGGGGCAGAAATTTGCTTTCTTCCTTGAAATGTTCCCCAACCTTGGGAAAACCAAATGGGGCTATTCCAATCACATTTTCCACACATCTAAGGTCTTATAAGATGATTCTAACCTAGATCTAAGTTAGATTTAAGGATTGAAAAGCCATCTTACCTTCTTTGCTCAAGAACTCTTCCAAAACCCCAAAAATCACCTCTTAGCTCAAGAAATCACCAATGCTTCTCAAATCTTGTAAACACTTATTTAAACCCTTCAAAATCAAACACAAAGACCATCTATTAAACCTTAGATTCATCATCTCAAGTGGGATTTACAAGATCCCAAGGAACTCTACCCCAATCAAGGGTTTCACTTGGGGTTTGGTGAAAGTTTAAGAAGTGTAGCCTTCGCTCACCTCAAATCATAGGCCTCATGTTGGGGATCACTTTTCCAGTGTCAGAATGAGAAGATCAACCCTCGGCATCACTCAAAACCATTTCTTCCTCCTGTTTCTTTTCCTTTCTTCTTCTTCGTTCTCTTTTCTTCCTTTCTTTTCTCTCTCCTCTTTACTCTTCTCACCAACTCCTTAATGCATTAAATGGGAAAAGGGGAAACACAATAAGTACTATTTATACTTAGAGAATATCTAGTAACCACATGGGTGGGTCACTCAGGTGGGCGGATTCGTCAGCCTGTGACCGCCCACCTGTTGGTCAAAACTTAGCCAACAAGTGAGATTTCGATGGAATTCGACTCTCGGTATGTATCTCACTCTCGGCACTAGGTATATTATACGTATACACTTTAGGATATGGCTACATACCAGCATTACCCGTACATGGCCTTATGATACGTGCATGTACACTACTTGGGTACACCCGTCTCCTTTGGCACTGACTCGGACTTGTCTGGCCAACCTATGTTCAAAGTCACCCTTGCCATCATGGTCCATAAGGAACCCACCTTAACCCTCTCTGGTTCGGGTCCTGCATGGTTAAACCGGGTCAACTGTGTAATTAAACTAGGTTTTAAAAAGTAGGGTATCACATTTACCCCCCCTTTTTGAAAATTTCGTCCTCGAAATTGGCGTACCTGGTTGTTTGAAAAGATGAGTGTACTTGGCTTGGATTTCATCCTCGTTCTTCCAAGATGGTTCTTCAAGTGGATGATTAGCCCATCGCACTTTTATAAAAGAAATGGAGCGGTTGCGAAGGATTTTCACTTTTCGATCCTAGATTTCAGTTGGCTGTTCTCAAAAGGTCATATCAGCTTCTAGATATTCTGGTTCCACGGGTAATACATGCGATGGATCCTGAACGTATTGCCTCAGCATGGATACATGGAATACATTATGAACATTTCCGAGTGAAGGTGGAAGAGCAAGCATGTAGGCTACTGATCCAACCCGAGTTAAAATCTCAAATGGGCCAATGTATTCGGGCTCAACTTACCCTTTCTATGGTACCTATGCAACCCTTTAGTAGGAGAAATCTTAAGAAACACCTTTTCTCCTGCTTGAAACTCAATGTCTTTCCTGCGGGTGTCTGCATAACTCTTTTGAAGTGACTGAGCTGCCTTAATCCTTTCTCAAATAACATCGATCTTGTCACATGTCATCTGTATCATCTCGGGTCCTAACATTTGGCGTTCGCCTACCTCATTCCAATACAGAGGAGTTCTACACTTCCTACCATATAATGCCTCATATGGAGCCATCCCAATTGTGGCTTGGTAACTGTTGTTATAGGCAAGCTCCATAAGGGGTATATATTCTTCCCAACTACCACACATTTCTATTGCACATGTCCTGAGCATGTCTTCTAATATTTGTATGGTTCGCTCTGGCTGACCATCAGTCTGGGGGTGGAAATTAGTACTCAAGTTCAATTGTGATCCCAAAGCATGTGGAAACTTTTCCAAAATCTGGAAGTGAACCTTGGGTCCCTATCTGACACAATGCTCACTGGCACTCCATGCAAGTGCACTATGTTATCCATATAAAGTTGTGCTAACTTGGCCATAGAGAATTTGGTCTTGATGGGAATGAAACGAGCAGTCTTAGTAAGCCGATCAACTATCACCTAAATCGCATCCATCCCCTTAGGTGTGTATGGTAGTCCGGTGACAAAGTCCTTCATAATCCTATCCCACTTCTAGTCTGGTACTGGAAGTGGCTGAAGAGTACAATAAGGTCGATGCCTCTCAGCTTTTACTTTTTGGCATGTAAGACAAGTCACCACATATAGGGCTATTGTGATTCTCATGCTTGGCCATCAGTAGTTTTGTTTAAGGTCCTTATACATCTTTGTACTTCCTAGGTGGAGTGAGTACTCAGAGCTATGTGCTTCTTGCACTATCTTGTCTTGTATCTCCAAATCATCGGGCACACACAACCTACCTCGAAACAATAATGCCTCGTCGCTAGCTAAAACAAAATCAGGGTCGTTCATTGTTTGCTTTTGAATCTTAATTCTAATCCATTGCAACTCAGGATCCAAAGGGTGCTTCATTATCACCTCTTGTCTAATAGATGGATGTACCTGGAGAGCTGCAAAGGATACAGTTAACCATTTAATGTTTTCTAGTTGATGTTCAAGCTCTAAGGTTGCTCCTTCATATAAGAGGGTTTCATCCATTAGCTTCACCTCTTGTACGAGCTGTGGGCAGATTGCTAACTGTGAGAGTGACACAGTCTGTGCCTTCCGACTCAATGCATCTGCCACTATATTAGCCTTGCCAGGATGATACTGAATGTCACAGTTATAGTCCTTCATGAGCTCAAGTCATCTCCTCTGCCTCATGTTAAATCTCTTTGGGTGAAAAAGTACTTAAGGCTTTTGTGATTATTGTATATCTCGCACTTCTCCCCATACAAATAATGTCACCAAATCTTTAGGGCAAAAATGACTGCGGCTAGTTCCAAATCATGAGTGGGGTAGTTCTTCTCATATTCCTTTAGTTGTCGGGATGCATATGCTATCACCTTACCGCGTTGCATGAGAACACAACCCAAGCCAACCTTAGAAGCGTCAGTGTAGACTGTCATTCCACCTGTGCCTTTCGGGATGGTCAACACAGGGGCTAACACCAACCGTTTCTTCAATTCTTGAAAACTTTTCTCACATTCCTCTGTCCATTCAAATTTTACACCCTTTTTGGTTAACTTAGTCATTGGTGCTGAGATCCGAGCAAAATTCTCAATGAAGCGCCGGTAGTACCCAGCTAAACCCAAGAAACTTCTAATCTCTGTAACGTTCTTAGGGCTTTCCCACTCTACTACTGCTTTCACCTTATCAGGATCCACCTCGATTCCATCCTTAGACACTACGTGTCCCAGGAATTGGACTTGCTTAAGCCAAAATTCATACATACTGTATTTGGTAAACAATTGTTGTTCTCTCAACCTCTGTATTACCATCCTCAAGTGTTGAGTATGCTCCTCCTCCATCTTAGAGTAGATCAAGATGTCATCAATAAAAATAATTACCCATTTATCAAAGACATCGTGAAATACTCGATTCATTAAATCCATGAATGCTGCCGGTGCATTGGTTTACCCAAAAGATAACACTAGGAACTCATAGTGACCATATCGAGTCCTAAAAGTTGTCTTAGGTATGTCGCCGCTCTTTATCTTAAGCTGATAATAGCCTGATCTAAGGTCTATCTTTGAAAATACCTTTGCACCTTGTAGTTGGTCAAAAAAATATCAATGCGTGGCAATGGATACCAGTTCTTAATGGTTAGCTTATTCAATTCCCGGTAATCGATGCACATACACAAGCTGCCATCCTTCTTCTTGAAAAAAAAAACTAGGGCACCCCAAGGTGAAACACTTGGGCGAATAAACCCCTTCTCCAACAATTCTTGCAACTGCGTCTGCAACTCCCTCAATTCTGCTGGTGCCATCCTGTATGGAGCTTTAGACACTGGAGCTACTCCAGGAATCAAGTCTATAGCAAATTCCAACTCTCTATCAGGCGGTAGATGCATCATATCATCTGGAAAGATGTCGAAAAATTCTTTAACCACCTCTACCTCTTCTAGAGGTGTAACCTTTGCATCAATATCAAGTACCGAAGCTAAGTAACCCAGACATCCACTTTCCAACAACTTTACCACTTGAAGAGCGGAGATGAGGACCTTTCTAGCCCGTTTTATTTTATCTGCTTGATATACCAGTTCTTTTCCTTCATCATTTGTCACCCTAATTAATTTTTTGGCACACATCACATTTGCTCGATGGGCCGACAACCAATCCATACCCAATATAACATCAAAATTCTACATATTGAATTTGATGAGTTGTGCATCCAATTTCTTTCCACTGATTTCAACTGGGCATGGCCCATACACCTCCTTCAACTGTGTAACTTTTCCTGTAGGCATACTAACAATCATCTCATGATCTAGTGTCCTGGGTGACATACCAAGTTTCTCAGAAAATTCTTAGATATGAATGAGTGTGTAGCTCCTGAATCAAACAAGACATAGGATGGTATACCCGATATGGGTAGAACACCTAGTGCAATCAATGCATATAAGTATAGCAGGTCATCAAAATTCAGCATAAGGAAAATCTTAAATTAAAATGTACCTGCTACCACTTCTGTGCTGGCCTTAGCTTCCTCAGCTGATAAGGCATACATTCTTCCTTGTAGTTGATTCCCCCGAGTTAAGGGAGGTCTGTACATAGAGGGCTGATTGGAGGGTAAGGTTGGTCTGACCCGACAGTCTTTGGCATAATGCCCATAAGAGTGGTAATTAAAGCAACGGATCTGTGACGCCGAAACTGGGGCAAGACCCCTTTGCACTTGACCTAATGTAGATGGGGGACGGGGTGGCCTTGTGACTGTAGGCACCGTACTAGTGTTTAGGTGAAAAGATGTAGAGCCCGAACCACCAGCTGGTCGTGGAAGGTAGCCAGATGGCCTATAGGGCTGTCTATATGTAGGCTCAGAACTATATGACCCACGGTATACCTTAGATGAGTTGCCCATGTTCGGAAATGGATTAGTCTTCTTCCACAATCCAGGTGTGAGGGACTGTTCTCTCTTCTGCTTATCTTCTATGGTTTTAGATTTTTGCACAATCTGGCCATAATCTGTCAAATCTAAGACCTCGAGCACTGACCCAATAGATGCCTTTAAACCCTTCAGAAACCTTACAGCCTTTTCCTCCACTGACCTCATATGCCTAGGGGCAAAATGGAATAAGCTTTCAAACTACTGCTGATACTCAAGAATAGTCTTATTCCCTTGATTCAAGGCCATGAATTCCGTCTCTTTACTGTCTCTGAAGCTACGAGGATAATGGTTTGCCAAAAACAACTCCTTGAACTGCTCCTATGTGGGTTCCAGATGTGCGACCAACAATATAGGCTTAGAGGCTTGCCACCAAGAGTTGGCTTCATTCTTGAGTTGTAGCCCTGCACAAATAAGCTTCTGTGCCTCAGTGCACTCAATTACCTCAAATATCTGTTCCAGCTCTTGGATCCACTGGTCTGGCTCTAGAGGATCACTCCCCACCTTAGAGAATACAGGTGGAAAGTTCCTCTTGAAAGATTCCACTGTCCTTGTCATATTATTCATCGACGGGTAATTAGGTGCATATACTGGATAGTAAGGGTACGGAGGGGGCACCATATACGGAGGAGTGCTAAGTGGCAGAATTGGATGTGTACCTCCGGCTTGTGGTCCCATACCAGACCCTACAGGTGGGTCTTGTGGAGTAATTATCCAAGGATGTTGATCGGGTTGAGGAAGGTCTAACTGTTGCTGTATAGCAGCCATAAATGACTGCTGCTACTGGAGCATTTGTTGCTGGAAGGCTTGCTGTGATTGTTGAACTATGGTCGCAACATCACTCGGGGTGATGACAGGTGGAGGATCCGGAAGTGTGGTCAAAGGTGGGTCTCTTTGTGCCACACCCTGATCAATGGTTTCTTGAGGTTGTGGAAGTGGGGTTTGCCCCACAGAATGAGACCTTGGAGGATTTGGTGGTCGACTGATAGGACGAGGACCACGTGAGGTACATCGTGCATTCCTACCGGATCTAGTGCGAACCATCGTGTCCTTGCACCTGGAACATACCATACACAAAACATTGGTTAAGTACCTTAGAATTTACATAGGCACATAATCACATACCAACACACGGGGTATTGTAGTGTATGATGTCTTGCATCTAACTACAGCTTAGCCCCGAAAGTACTGTGCTAACGCTTTGACAAGTAGGACGATGGTCCCGCTCGATTTCTTTTTCTCTAAATTATATATATATATATATTATTTATTACTTCTTTTTTTTCCTTTTTTTTTCTTCTAATCGACGGGGTGCCACCTGCGGGCAACCACCGACGGGCAGCTCGGGTCGGGCCCACCAGTCCAACCCGAGGCGGAAAGGTAAAGGGGCTTTTAAGCCCATTTTTCCCCTCATTTCTCCCATCTTCTCCCTTGGCTCACTCAGTGTGATTTTTGGAGGGTTTCTTGGCACGTCCACTCGTGATTTCACTCAATGATTCCACAGATTTTGGAAGGTCCAAGCTCCTTTCACTCTCAAGTAAGTCTCTTCTCCATTTCTCTTCTTGGAACATATATTTTGGGTGTTGAATCCATTTATACTTCCCAAAACTTGATTTTTTTTCATGTTTCTTTCCATAGAATAATCATTCCATGAGAATATGATGCTTCCTTTGTGACTTATTCATAGTTTTGGGCTTTAGTACCCAATCTATGGGAGAAAATCCCAAACCATGCCCTAATTTCTCCAATTTGGGGTTTTCCTCTATCTCTACCTTTTTCTCCCCAACTAACAACTCAAATGAGATTTCTTATCCTTGATTTGCATTCACAATGTTGGAAAGATCATGAAAACTTGTATATGCTTGCAATCCCATCTCTTTTCCATGAAAATCCATCTCTTTTGTGTTAGGTTTCTTGAAAAAAAAAAATCTGGGGCTTCTATGATTCTCTTCACTTCATTCCATACTTGTGAACAACTTTGAATCACTTACCATTAATTGTTGGTGCAATGATGTTTGTCTTACACTTTGAATCCATACTTGTGAACAACTTTGAATCTCTCTCATTCTTGCACCTCAATGTCATAATAGAAAATATCTTTGCATATTCTTGATTGTATAATGATAGGCATTACTATCATTGACATGTAAGCTTCAAGTTCTACACTATTATGGGATTTTTTTTTTCATTCTCTTGGATTGAACTTGCACATTGAATTTGGGGCTTTCCATCATTTGACACCAATTACCCCACTTGAGGAAATTCTTTTGAGGCTTTCCATCACTTCTCACTTGCCATGCTTTATACTCCTCATGTTTTGGGGGTTTCCTCCTATTCATTTCTCCATGGCTTAATCACCCTTCTTTTTATAATGATCCACATTATATATTTAGGTGCATTTACATGTGCTTGCTAACCCACCTATTTACTTCCTTTGTTATGCAACATCCTTACGTATCATTATTTCTTCTCCTTTCTTACTAGGATGTCTTCTCGCAAGGGCAAGGAGCCCGCATCCTCTTCCAATAGACGTAGGGCCACAACTTCAAAACAGAAGGGTGTAGGGACTAGTTTCCCGGCCCTTCATACAAGGCAACAAGGACATGCCCCTATCGATCCTTTAGACTACGATGAGGGACTCTTCCGAAGTTTGAGGGCGGAAACTAATTGGCAGACCTTTCTAAAGAAGTCTGTGATGATGGAGAAAACCATGGTAACTTGTGATTTCAACAAGATTCAACTTCAAGAGAGGTTTATTGCACTGGGTTGGCAGTCCATCCTTAACATTGACCGCCCATGCTATGAACACCTGGTTCAAAGATTTTACTGTAATTTGGAGGTCTCTTACCAGTATGGGGAGTACTCAATCACCAGCATGGTGAAGAGGGTGAACATTCATTTGACTGTGGACACTCTTGCTAGTATTTTAGAATTTTCATCAGTTGGCCATCAATTCTATAGCCCCCCAAGGAGAAAGCCTGGGGGGCCATCCTTAAGTTTGGAGATGCAAGACCACACTTACGAGACCATTAGTGCAGCAAGGTGCATTCAGATTCCGAGATGACATTTCACCCAGAGGCTCATGTATTTGCTCGTTTGGTTCAGTTTAATTTGCTCCCTAGAGGAGGTCACAGGAACCAAGTAGGCTTCGTGGCAACCTACATAGCCTTCTGCATCTACAAGGCCTTGGAGGGAGGTGCTGAGCATTTATGCTTGCCCTACGTTATACTTAAGACTATGTAGCATCATGCCACACATCTTGAGGATGAAGGTTTCCCATATGGTAGGACCCTCACCAGGGTTTTTGAGTTCTTTGGGGTGGATTTGAGTGGTGAGGAGGGAAAGACTCCAGCGGACAAATTTAACAGGGAAAACCTACGCAGGATGGGTCTCCAAGCTCTTATGGATGTACCTCAGAGGGCAAAAGCTCAAGGGGGCAGGGACAGGGGGAATGTCCACAGGGAGGATGTCCATATAGAGGAGGAGGAAAATATTGAGGAGGATGAGGATTATGTTCCTCAATTCGAGGAGGACTTTCTGGACGAGGATATCCTCGAGGAGGAGCCTCTTGATTCGAGAGATGCTGATCCTAACTTTGCTAGGGCTGCAGACCCACAGTATAGGGCCCCACCACCTTAGAGTGGCACATTTGACTTTGAGAGTATGATGACTAGTATAAGGGCCTTGAAAGATGGGCAAAATCAGCTTCTGAGAAGACTAGATGAGAGTGCTACCAGAGAGGAAAATATCTTAGAAAGGCAGGCCACATTAGAGAATTCCTTCCTAAGATTGACTGAGGATTTGGACACAACAGCCAACGCTATTTCAGCAGATTTTACCCGACTTCGGAGGGATGTGCAACTAGTGAATTCAAGGTTTGATTTCTACGACCATCGGCTCAATGTTAGATCGAGGCCTAGGAGGGAGGGATGTGCAACTAATGAATTCAATGTTTGATTACTACGACCGTCGGTTCAAAGTTAGATCGAGGCATAGGAGGGATGGAGTTGTAGAGCTAGACGATGACGAGGGTCTCTGAGGACTTATCTTGCCTATCCAACCAGCTTTTTACTTGTCTCTATGTTGTTTATATGTTTAGGGTGGACTATATTTTTTTTGTACTTTTCTCTGTAATTTGGACTTGCTAGTATGGTATTATGATGTTGTTGGTGACTTTTTTTTGTTTGTTTTGTCTGCTTAAAAAAACTTATTGTAATTCGGTTGTAACAATGTTAGTTAGCCTTTGTTGATTATGCTTATTCATATATGTATGTTGTCTATCAGGTGCTTCTATTTGAAAATTTGGAAAATCTTGTTTTAACATTGTTATGCTGCCAAAATTTCGTTAAATCCGTACTCGATGGGTTATGAAATCAAATAACTAATCTTTTATTCATTCCAAGCACACTTTTTCTAATGCATGTCATGAAATGCAATAATTAAATGCAACCATCATTTTTTTTTTTTAGCTTTTAATTCTTTAAAGTTTTTACATTTACCCAACCCCATTTTCTATTATAGATTTTATGGGGTCTATATGGTATATTGTGAGTGGATAGAGCATCACGCTCTGTTACCACCGTTGCCACACCCCATTCACACAGAATCAGACTGATGACCGGGTTAACTCCGGTTAACCCAAACCTGCCAGGATCATCTGATACAGTACCCCACCACAGCATACCCACATCAAGATAAGTGTTTAAAAGTTCAACGGAAGACTTAAATTACCTGTAAATATCCCCAATATACCTGATACCCAAATTTTAGTATATAGCTAAGTATATGTGGGCTCGCAGGCATGATATTTACACAGAAATAATAATAATTTACGTATCAAGTACACAAAATGGGAGGTCATCAAAAGAATCAAAAAGCAAAATCCTGTATGGTGTCATTACTGCGGTCCCGCAGCACAGCCCTCGCACGTGCAATCAGCACCGTGCTCATACTCCTCAGGGACCCACCAATCCTCATCAGGAAACTCAACTGTGGGGCCCGACTCTTGATCTTCAGGCTGGTGACCTGCAAAATCATCTAAAAGGAGGTGCGCACGTGGGATGAGCTCGCTAGCTCAGTAAGTGAAAAGAAAGACCACACAACAATCACATCCATACGCACTATATGCTATGCAATTCATTTTAAATCTTATCCACCTAAACAACATTACTAAGTCTTTGGTTTTATGCTACTTACAACCACAGTGTGTGTATGCTCTGGGTACAAGCCGCGAACTCCATCCCGCGATACACCCATAGGGTTGTCAGAGAAGGCCCACCATGAGTACTCGAAAAAGTAAAGCATGCCGATTATCGGCTCTCAACATAAAAGTAAATGACAGAAAAGTAAAGGTGTTGACCCCAGCAATTTAAAAGCATTACGATTGGCCCTCTTGAATATACCACTGAGGTTGCTGACTGTCCTAATGATCAGCCAGGCATATGTCTAAACACCACAGTGACCCGACAACCGCAACCACTGCTTCCCCCCAAGTGATAACCCAACACCTCAACCCCTGTTGGAAAGGGTCGTAGCACAGGGAATGAAAATCCTAAATCGCATGCTCCTAAATGACATAGTACGATTGCATAGTGCCACCGCGTCCCATTCCATGGGCCACCAATGCACTCGTTTACAAGCTGACTACGACGTCTAGTCTAATAATGCATCATGCATAGTAATCTAACCATTCGTCACATAAGCACATCAATCATTTAACATTGAGAATGTAAATCACAACACACATATCATAAATCATTAATTTAGAATGCACATGCAAATGCACATGAATGGCATACGAGGATGACTAATCTACACATACTTTGCATGATGACATGGCTAGTCTAGATACAATTTAATGGTGCAAAACAAGCCTTAAAATAAGGTCAAATGTCCTCTCCCAACTTACTTGTTGTGTACAAAAGCTCACGCTCGGTACGGGTGAGATCCGGCGTGAGAAACGTAAATTCTAGTGGAACCTATTATAAGTGAATGGGGTTAGCATTTCACCACTTTTGGGTCAAAACTAGTGATTTTTGATATTTAAATCATGTTTAAAATCATAAACGAAAGTTGCCCGTCCATTTTGGGCCCATTCGGATAGAAAAATCTCGTTGGGGGCCAACATGTGGGCCAGGCAGCCCACCGGTCTTCTCAGGTGGACGGGTTCACCCACCGGTCCTTGCCCGCTGATCCTCGCGCATCAGTGGGAATCGAGGTGCTGCCCCCTCAGGCGGGTGCCCTTAGGAGGGCGGCTTCGGCCCCCGGTTCTTCGCCCACCTGTGGGGGCAAAAATCTGCTTTCTTCCTTGAAACGTTCCCCAACCTTGGGAAAACCAAATGGAGCTATTCCAATCACATTTTCCACACATCTAAGGTCTTATAAGATGATTCTAACCTAGATCTAAGTTAAATTTAAGGATTGAAAAGCCATCTTACCTTCTTTGCTCAAGAACTCTTCCAAAACCCCAAAAATCACCTCTTAGCTCAAGAAATCACCAATGCTTCTCAAATCTTGTAAACACTTCTTTAAACCCTTCAAAATCAACACATAGACCATCTATTAAACCTTAGATTCACAAGGAACTCCACCCAAATCAAGGGTTTCACTTGGGGTTTGGTGAAAGTTTAAGAAGTGTAGCCTTCGCTCACCTCAAATCGTAGGCCTTGTGTTGGGGATCACTTTTCCGGTGTCGGAATGAGAAGATCAACCCTCGGTATCGCTCAAAACCATTTTTTTCTCTTCTTTCTTTCCCTTTCTTCTTCTTCGTTCTCTTTTCTTCCTTTCTTTTCTCTCTCCTCTTTACTCTTCTCACCAACTCCTTAATGCATTAAATGGGAAAAGGGGAAACATAATAAGTACTATTTATACTTAGAGAATATCTAGTAATCACATGGGTGGGTCACTCAGGTGGGTGGATTCGTCTGCCTGTGACCACCCACCTGTTGGTCGAAACTTAGCCAACAAGTAAGATTTCGATGGAATTCGACTCTCGGCATATATCTCACTCTCAGCACTAGGTATATTATATGTATACACTTTAGGATACGACTACATACCAACATTACCCGTACAGGGCCTTATGATACGTGCATGTACACAGCTTGGGTGCACCCATCTCCTCTGGCATTGACTCGGACTTGTCTGGCCATCCTGTGTTCAAAGTGACCCTTGCCATCATGGTCCATAAGGAACCCACCTTAACCCTCTCTGGTTCGGGTCCTGCATGGTTAAACTAACTGGGTCAACCGTGTAATTAAACCAGGTTTTAAAAAGTAGGGTATCACATGTTGGGTCACTTACCATCTTGGCGGAAGGCTTGAAATCCCTCCAGTTGGATTGGAAAGCAACACACGAGCAAGTGGAGTCATCTCTCCCCCTTTTACAATGGGCTGTTGTGGGCCAAAATCCGATGGTACTTTTACTTCCGATCTGAGACGTATCACAATAGTTTAAATTAGACCAGGTTAGGGTACGGGTATAACATTTCCCCCACCTTACAAGAATTTTTTCCTCGAAATTGAACATACTTGGTAAATCAAATAACCAAAGATACTACTTCTTCATCTCCTCTTCCCACTCCCCAAGAGGCTTCTTGTTGTGGGTGGTTCATCCACTTCACCATAACGAATGAAATAGTACGATTGCGGAAGATGTGGTCCTTCTGGTTAACAGTTTTCTCCGAAAATATGGTATAGGCAAAATCCTCATCCAACTCACGGGGTATGTAGGTGAGCACATGAGTTGGGTCAGGTATATACTTCCTCAGCATGGATACGTGGAAGACATTATGAATACCTTCCAATTATGGTGGTAAGGCTATCATATATGCTACCAGTCCTATCCTCTCCAGTATATCATAAGGTCTCATATATCAAGGATTCAACTTCCCTTTCTTGCCGAACCGCATTACCCCCTTGACTAGGGATATTCGTAAGAATACCTTGTCTCACACATCAAACTTCAGATGCTTTCTCCTGACATCTACATAACTTTTTTCCTAGACTGGGCTACCTTGATTCTCTCTCTAATTACATTCACCTTCTCACTAGTGGCCTACATCAAGTCTGGACATAGAATGTGTCGTTCACCAACTTCGTCCCAATATAGAGGAGTCCGAAATTTTCTACCATACTGTGCTTCAAATGGAGACATACTGATGGTGGCCTGGTAACTGTTGTTGTAAGATAACTCAATAAGTGAAATGTGTTCATCCCAACTATAACTCATATCCAAGGCACATGCTCGAAGTATGTCCTCCAAGGTCTGTATAATACTCTCCGACTATCACGCCGTTCTTCATTCCCTTCCACCAATAGGAACCCTTTAGGTCCTTTTACATTTTAGTGTTGCCTGGATGAATGGAGTATGGAGAGCTGTGTGCCTCTTTCAAAATAGTATCTCTTAAGTCACTATCACTGGGCATGCACAATCTTCCCTTGAACTTAAGAATTTTCCCATCAGTCAAGGAGAAATCTGGGTCCTTCTGTCTCCCTTCCTTGCAATCTGCTATCAATTTCTGCAACTCTACATCAATACCCTGAGCTATAGTAATTTTGACTGGGTTGTACCACCAATGCCGATAGTGACAAGGTGACACCTTCCACTAGTAGCTCCAAATCTAGTTTCCTGGCCTCTTCTATGAGATGCTCATTGGTAGTCAGGGATGCAAGAGTCAATGACTGAGATTTTCTACTAAGTTTATTGGGTACCACATTGGCCTTTCCTTGGTGGTAGTGGATAGTACAATCATAATCCTTCATCAATTCCAGCCAACGCCTCTATCTCATATTGAGCTCCTTTTAGGTGAAGAAGTACTTGAGGCTCTTGTGGTCACTGTATATCTCACTCTTCTCACCATACAAGTAATGCCTCTAGATTTTTAAGGTAAAAATCACTGCTACTAATTCCAAGTCATGGATGGGCTAGTTCTTCTCATAGTCCTTCAACTGGTGGGATGCATATGCAATGACCTTCCCATGCTGCATCAACACACAGTCCAATCCCAGCTTGGAGGCATCACTATACACAACCATACCACCTGTATCGGTCAAAATAGTCAAGACCGAAGCTGATACCAAATTTTACCTTAGCTCCTTAAAGCTCCTTTCACAAGCATCCGACCACTCACATTTCACACCTTACTTGTGAGCTGGGTCATTGGTACAAAATGTGGGAGAAGTTCTTAATAAACCTCCGGTAGTACCCAGCCAATCCTAGAAAACTGTGAATGTCTGCCACATTCTTGGGGGTGTCCCACTCTAGAACTACCTTCACTTTGCCTGGATCAACCTCTACACCCTTATCTGAGACAATGTGGCCTAGGAATGCCACTTGTGAAAGCCAAAACTTACACTTTCTAAATTTGGAGAAGAGTTGTTTTTCTCTTAGACGTTGCAGTACTAGCCACATGTGAACAGCATGTTCCTCTACAGTCTTAGAGTATACCAGGATGTCATCAATGATCACAATCATAAACTTGTCTAAGACATCTTGAAACACCTGGTTCATCAAATCCATGAATGCAACCGATGCATTGTTAAATCCAAATGGCATCACCAAGAACTCGTAATGTCCATACCGAGATCTGAAAGCTATTTTGCTGACATCACTATCCTTAATTCTAAGTTGGTGGTAGCCCAATCTAAGGTCAATCTTGAAGAATATCTTAGCACCTTGTAGCTGATCGAACAGGTCATCAATCTATGGAAAAGGATATCGGTTCTTGATGGTTAGCTTGTTAAGCTCCTGATAATCAATGCACAATCTCATACTTCCATCCTTTTTTTTTACGAAGAGTTCCGATGCTCCCCATGGAGACACACTAGGTCTAATGAATCCCTTATTCATAAGGTCCTAAAGTTAGACTTGTAATTGCTTCAATTTTATGGGTGCCATGCAGTAAGGAGCTTTTGACACTGGTGCTAAGCTGGGGAGTAGTTCTATAACAAAGTGTCTCTTGGTCCAGGGGCAATCCTGTCAAGCCATCTAAAAATACATCGAAAAATTCCCTTACCACATCTAGTTCGGTCAATAGTCTGACCTCTATCTCAGTATATGTCACAGATGCTAAGTACCCTTAACATCCTTGGTCTAGTAGCTTCTTCATCCGAAGTGCTGACACAATAATCCTCTTGTGTTTCTTTGGCTTATCCCCCACAATAATTCAAGACTTATACATAATAAGCCCAAAAGTATACAAATCACCAGTTCGATATCAGAATAATCAAAAGAGATCCATGCAGCTCATGGAGTCGTGTACGCATAGTAGTCACAGGCACAGTCCTGGTCATGCTATTCGGATTTTGGCATCCACCAATCACCAACTCCATAGTCAGGTCCCGATGAGGTTGAGTCACCACCCAACGACACTACTGTTCCTACATCATCATTTAAAAAGTAGCATATATGTGAGGTGAGCTTCCAACTTCCTCAGTGAGGGGTGGGGTTCATGCACAACCAAGCGTAAACATTCACATATATAATATTCCATGATGACATGAATACAGGAATTAAACACATAGTCTATGATGTGAATGATGCAATCCATTTGATTATTAAACCACTTAACAATACAACTAAGTCTGGTAAATGCTACTCCGACATATTAGGCTGTATCCCTAGGCCCAGTACTCGCACATCAGTCACCCAGTGATACAAACCCTAGTCATGATTAGGAGCCTGTCGGTCATAGAATGTGACAAACGGTCACCCAACAAACCCCTAATAATCCCTTTTTGGCAGTCACAACATAGGAATTACCATTAGCCATACCGAACTAGTTCTTACCTCTGGCAACAATCACATCGTACCACAGGTGTGGCATTCCGGAAAGGTTCATCAAACATACCACCCAACACCTTACCCCATATTGACAAGGAGATGTAGCATGGGGAATGTCACCTAACCACAATATCCTACATGCCTTGCATTATGGTACAGTTAGTATAGACCACATGACACCGGAATTACCATCGGCCACAAAGCGGGTCCATTTCCATGTATAGTCCTGGGGTACACGATACTGGAATACCAACGGCCACAAAGTGTAACCCACGACTATATACCTATTCTAGCATATGAAGCAGTTGAGTATGGATGACACAACACCAGAGCTACCGTCGACCACAAAGCTTATCCATTCCCAAATGTAGTCCCAGAGTATACGATACCAGAATTACCATCGGCCACAAAGTGTAATTCGTGACACATCTAATCTAATGCACATAATCAATGCAACAACCATACAGCAATCACAGTACTAGAACCACCTTGGCCACACTGGATTTCTGTCTCACAACATATAAATGCAACATCCATACGGTAATCGCGGTACCGAAACCACCTTGGCCACACCAGATTTCGTCTCACAACATACATCTCATATCAATTCCAATTCCAACAACAATATATGATGCAATAATATAACATGTTATGGAACATCATAATCATTTAAGCAACTAAATAATCATGTAAAAATCCTAACACATGTGAGCAATTATAAAACAATTAAACTATCCAAAAACAAAAGTCAACCACCCCTCACCTCGATTGTGTTTTGTCAAATTGAGTTCCAAGTGTGTCAACCGGTTATTCAACTCACTATTGGCCTCGGGGTACGTGCGCATCTCTATCCTAGGCACAAGAGTAACCAAATGTCAATGCATGTCAGGAATGTCGGAAAGGACCCACAGGGGTTACCCCCAAAGGGTATGAGTATTGTCACTAGAAGCAGGTGAAAACCCATCAGATTCATCAGATGTGAATCGAGTGGCACTAGTAGAGGGCTCATAAGAGCTGCATGTTCACTGGAAACAACCCACAAGATTCAGGCCCAGGTGTTTCTAGTGGCAATTTCCAGTGGAAACATAGAAACTTGCCCACAAATTTGGGGCTTTTTGACTCGGGCCCAATTACTAGGGTTTGTTCCGTGAAGTTCATAGTGGGTGTTCCTACCTTCATTTTAAGCTAAGGAAATCTCGACTCCATCAGGCCATTTGGGAGGTACGACGATTGAAAGATCAAAATCCTAGATGATCATTTGGTCACAAGTGTTGCCAGCCTACTTGGTTTGAGCTCAGCAATCACACTGGGGAGGTGAAATGATCATTCCCCGAGCTCTGGGAGGTTTCGGGGCCATGATTCACCTCTTGCCCAACTATGCTAGGTCAAAATGAAAAGAGAGAGAGAGAGAGAGTGGTAAGAGAAGTTACACTTACCTTCGGCAAGGATTCCAACAACTATGTGGGCAGCCGGGAGCCAAGGTGAGTTCTTCCCCCTTCTTCCTTTATCTCCTCTTCTTTCCCTTTGCCATGTTTTGTACAAGTAAGAGGTGAGAAATGAACTCACCTCTCCTATTTATACTAAGTCACATACTTAGGGCCTGTTTGGTTGGTCCCTATCTGGTCCAAGTGGGTTATTCCGTAATTCGGAAACACACAGGCCCACCTCCATAGAATCATATGGAGAACAAGTCATGAGGAATGTGTGGGAGAGTACATGGGGTCTTTCGGGGTTGTTCACGATATGGGTGGTGGGGTCCATGGGCATCAGAACCAGTTCAACAGCCTGTTAGGCCATCGGATTCACCCCACCGGATCCAAGCCCAGGTTGTTTCTGGTGGTCTATTTCTGATGGTCAAGGCAGTGTTGTGCCTTGACTGCCTGCTGCCCTCAAGTGTTCCTTGCACTGGTGGTTGTCCTAGGTTGTGTGCATGGTTCTTTGGTAATTTTGGTATGTGCCAGGATTGAGGTATGGGGTGTCAGGTCACTTACCGTTTGGGGTTAGAAGGCTTGAATCCCCTCCAGTTGGATTGGCAAGCAATACACGAGCAAGTGGGGTCACCTCTCCCACTTTTACAATTGGCTACCACGAGCCAAAACCCAGTGGTACTTTCCACTTTTGGTCTAAGACCTATCACAACAGTTTAAATTTGACGAGGTTCGGGTATGGGTGTAACAAAAATAATAATTAAATATATAAATAGTATGGTCATTGGATTCCACAGTTTTTCGTTAACAATTGTACTGTATCTTAATCGGATCTGGAAATTCTCTCACTAGATGTAGCATCCTACTACAAGTGTCACTCCTTCACCACGTATTAATTCATGTAATGTACTTATGTACTTCTTTTAATTATATCTCAAGTACTTAAAATAAAATTTAACAAATTACAAACACTTAAGAAAAACCTCTTGAGAGGGGGGGCTGGAAATAAAATAATTAAGAGAAATCTGCATCCACTCGAGTTTGCCTTTATTAGATACTCTTCCTCGAGTTTCATTTATTACATTTGAACCTACCAAACCTAACACCGTGAGACTGGTGTTAGTTTGAGAAATAGTAAAGAAGATTTTGTCCTTACGATTTCATGTCCTAAGTCAATGAACATTTTACCCTTTGAATATCTTCAAACCTAAAATCCCAAAATTGTCTCGAACCCAAGCCACTACCACTTCAAATTTTTCGTTCACGGCAACCGGGGAGTTTTTGCGTTCTCAAGAATCAATGACAGTGGAAAAAAGAAGAAGAAGGTAGTCGTGGGTCAGATTATGAGGGCTGGAAGGAGTACAGAGAGGAGGGAGCAGATGGAGGAGTACAGAGAGGCTTGAATTCAAGCATGTCCAAATCTTGGAGCAGTTTGAACTTGAACGTTCTCTTATATGAATGGATGATGCAAAAGCTTGGCACTAGTCCTTCTGAAATTGCTAGTCCTCAAAAAACACCTTTACAAGAAATTCTTCTATTCTTTGAACATCTTACTCGGGGTCTCTGGCATTTCTCTACTGGTGGAGTCTTTCAGAGAAAGAAGCTCATCAACATCCATATCAGATTTGCAATTCCGTGAGACCTGCTACCCACGGCTGAGAGGCAGCGAGCAACAGGCCAAGAAGAAGAAGAAGACGAAGAAGAAGAAAGAGAATAGAGAATACAAAGAGATTAATAAACCCTAAAAAAGAATTTTTATGGAAAACAAGACATAAAGAACGAAATGTTGGGTTTTAGGCCACACTAATATGGGTAATCCATATGGGCCCATAGTGGTTCAGCCCACTTTGAGGGATAGCCCAACCCAACCATTATGGGAGTGGTTAGGGCTGGGTAGACTACTATAAGTAGTCACTCTATGGTCCTTGCATCACATTACGTGAAACACAATTACTCACAGAGCTGTGGGAGAGATCCATGAGGAAGATTGTAGAACACCTTAGAGGTTTGCTTGTGGGACTCATATTCAAGTGCGATGAACCTTGGTTCATGGTAAGAGCTTGTGGAGGGTTCCGAAACTATAGTACAAGGATGGTTCTACTCCCTAAACAGTTCCATGGTTCATGTTCTTTGTCTGTGAGCACTACCTATTGCTTGTGCTTGTTCTAATAACTGTGAGGGGACGATCTCTCAAATTACTTTCTCAACAAGTGGTATTAGAGGCTCCCTTCACAGTTTAGAACCCTAAAATCCAATTTTTTTGGGGGTAAAAAATAGGGTTTTTGGGAGGGTTTTCATTGGAAAACGCCAGTTGCCAAGGTTTTCTAATGTCAAAACCCAAAATAAAGTGTATACGAGAGTAAAGGAGGTCAAGGCGATCAAAATCATAGGGCGCACACTGCCACACACCATCGGCATGCATGAGTGATGGCTATTTGCTGACTCGGCCTGTGACAAATCATCACTAGGTCAATCCGGTTAAGGTTTCCAAGTTGTACCAAGTTGTCTCAGATCGACTCAGTTAACTAGCGAACAATTTGACACAAAAACCTAGATTTTTTACCCGATTGGCCCGATCCATGTTCGATGGTTTGGCTAGTCCGATTTAGTTAGACCGGTCCTATTCGGTTTGACTTAGTTCGATTCGGATTGGTTCAAGGAGAAAAGGGGGTTTTCTGCCAGAATCTTTGAATCGACCATTAGGGCTCGTATGGGGTTGGATGTGGGTTTTTACGTTGGGTTCATTTTTTTGAGATCTTTAATTTGATATGCAATATCAATATGTTCTGTGTCCATTAAACCATGGTTTTGCCAGTTTTTGTGCATAGGGAATCATAGACTGTTTATAATTGTTCCCTAATGTACTAGTAATTGATTGGGTCACATCCAAGGTTATTGCAAATAAAATGGAATTTAATGGACCTATTTGTGCATTGATTTTGCTTCATTGGTATATTTAAATTAAATTTACATAAAACATGTATCCATAGAAATTGTCTGTTATGTTAGGGATGTGCACTATTACATAACACTGTTTTGAATCCACCAAAGTGGTAAGAATCAATATCACCATGATGAGTCCATATCTCAAAGAACCATAATGGGACAACAAAGTTGATGGTGATCACCTGTAGGTGACATTGTCCAAGTAAATATAGAATGCGTAAGGAATAGGGAGTACTATAGCCTAGGAGCTACTATTCACCCAAAGGTGATAGTATCTTCGAAGTGACAGTATAGCCCATAATAATTGCAAAGAAGTACGTGGACCAATGCATTTTAGACCCAAAGGTTATGAATATAGTTCAGTTGACACTTATGAATGTCTAATAGTTAGGCATAAAATATTAATACTAGTTATGTCTGATGTGTGCCAATATATACATGTATGCATGGAATACAATGCGTGGATTGTGATAGAACATTTATTGAACCTAACATAATGTCAACTAGTTTTGCAATTCAAGAAATCCCAAAACTAACTGGTGACAACTACAAGAAGTGGCTAGAAGACTTAGAAACTTACATTTGCCTTAGGGACCTAGATCTTTACACTAGGATACCCAAGCCAGTTGAAGTTTACGCTTCTCGTACATCTGCCCAAAAGACTGACCATTAGAAGTGGGTGATGGTAAACAGGAAAGCACTAGCAGTCATTAAGAGTGTTTTGCCTAATATAGTGAAAGATAGTATTAAGGTGAAGGAAACAATTGTTGAGTACCTAGAGGCCATCAAGGACAAATTTGACTATTCTAGGAGGCCTCAGGCTAGAAACCTAATAATACTTTATCACATATGGGTTTGAAGGGGTTGGTACTGCTAGAGACCATATTCTGGGGTTGCACTGGGAAACAAGATAAGAGGGCTAGGAATCAAGTTTGATTATGATTTCCTAGTGACTATAGCCCTTAACTCCTTACCAGACTCCTACAGGCACCTTAGGATAACTTACAATTCACTAAAGGATCAATGGGGCATAGATGAACTGATAGATATGGTGACTCAGGAAGAGAACACAGAACAGGAAGGGCAAAGTTGAAAGTTCTAACCTAACTCAGCTAATTCTGTTAGAAACAATAGGAGGTTCTCCAAGAATGGGAGGTACATCCCATACAAAAGGAACAAGATTTTTCAGGTAGGGAAGGGGTAGTAGGTAGGTGGTCAAAAAGACATGAGTAGCATCAAATGTTTTTTGTGCAAGGCAAAGAGTCACATAAAAAAGGACTACTTTAAGAGAAGGTCTATTTAAAGAAGGACACTGGTATGCACATATCTACGGTTTGCTTTGAATCTTGTCTTATTAATGCTCCAATAGACTCATGGTGGTTGGATTCAACTTGTTCTATTCATGTCACGCATTTTTTGCATGGGTTTCTAAGCAGGAGGGTGTTAAGCAAGGATTAGGATAGCATGTTCGTGTGGAATGGAGCTCAAGTACCAGTGGAAAGCCATAGGAACCATTAGGTTGTATTTAAATTAAGATTCATATTTAGATTTGAAGGATGGTGTTTATATTCCCTCTATGAGGAGAAATTTGATTTTAGCTTTCAAACTATCTTCAGATGGATATTCAATTAGTTTTAATATGAATGACTTTACTTTATTGTATGCTTCTGTTACTGTGGGTTATGGTAGTTTTGTAAATAGGCTTTATAGGTTGAACTACAATTCTTTGTGGGAGTGAATGTTGGTGTGAAACGTTCACTGCTAGATAACAAGTCTTTAGTGCCATGGCTCAAAAGATTGAGTCATATCTTTAGAAAGAGAATAGATAGGCTAGTGAAGGAAGGAGTTCTGAAAAACATAGATCTAGATGATTTGGGAACCTGTATTGACTGCATTAAGGGGAAGATGACAATCTCTGGGAAGAAGGAAGCATTTTGCAGTGTTGGAGTGGTGGATCTCATACACATGGACATATGTGGTCCCTCAACACCATCACTGAATGGTCAACATTATTTCATAACGTTCATTGATGACTGGTCCAGATATGGATACATTTTCTTAGTCAGTGACAAATCTAATGCACTTGACTCCTTCAGATTTTCAAGGTAGAGGTGGAGGTTTTACACTCTAAGAAAATCAAGGTTGTCAGGTCGGACAGGGGTGGATTGTACGATGGAAGGAGCAGTGACACTAGACAGCTACCTAGACCTTTTGTCTTGTTTTTATAAGAAAATGGGATAGCACCACAGTATTCAATGGCTGAGACACCTCAGTAAAATGGATTTGTAGAAAGAAGGAACAGAACCTTGAAGGACATGGTCAAAAATAGGATTAGTAATATTGATCAAATAGACACCTATAAGTCTAGGGTTGTCATGCTAAGGTCAAACTATTCAATCCCCATGAGAAAGTTTGGGTCCCTAAGACTCTGAGCTGTCGATTTTTTGGATATCCAGAGAGATCCAACGGCTACAGATTCTATTGTTAGGGTGGAGGAAGTAGTGTTGTGGACACTACCAATGCAAGGTTCATTGAGATAATATAAGATCTTGCAGTGCCACACATCTATTGTTTGATGATGAGTTGGTTGCACCTCTGCCACTATTCTTTCCGCGCCCATCCCTCCACAGTCAGAAGATTCTCATTTCCTCATGCCTGATGATGATAATGTGTTCATGGAGCCAGAGCTGACAATGACCTTGCGCCCACATAGGTAGAAGCACCATTACCAGCTAACACAGTTTGAGCACCAGAACCATCAGGGAGATCCATCAGGACACACAAGTCCATTCATTCAGACTATGTGATCTATTTGAATGAGTGTGAGGATGACATTGGTGAAGAAGAAGATCCTTCAACTTTTCTACAGACCATGAGTTATTGTGATTCAGACAAATGGGTGGAAGAAATGAAGAGGAATTGGTGTCCATCAACAATAATGGAGTCTGGAAGTTAGTAGAAATTCCATAGGGATGTAAGCAAGTTGCATCCAAATGTTTCTTTAAGACCAGGTCTGATTCTCAAGGAAGGGTTGAATGCTACAAAGCTAGGTTGGTAGCAAAGGGCTTCACGTAGAGAGAGGGTGTGGATTACACGGAGACCTTCTTCCAATTTCTTCAAAGGATTCCTTCAAGATAAAGCTATTGCTGTCCATTTTGATCTTGAGTTGCACTAGATGGATGTGATGAAATTTTTTCTGAATGGAGACCTTACAGAGCGTATATATGTGTCAACCATAGGCTTTTGAAGACGTTGGAAAGGAGCATCTAGTTTGCAAACTGAAGAGTCACTTTATAGTCTAAAATAAGCCTCAAGGTAGTGGTATCTAAATTTGATCAAGTGGTGAAATCCTTCGGATTTACTGAGAACCTTGTAGATTAGTGCATCTAAATTAAAGTCAGTGAGAGCAGATTCATTTTCTTAGTGCTATATGTTGATGATATTTTACTGGCCTACAGCAGCATGTCCCTACTTCTTGAGACCAAATAGTTCTTGTCAAAGAATTTTGAGATGAAGGATATGGGTGTGGCCAATTATGTTCCCAAGACAGAGAACAGTCGTGATAGAAGGCGAGGACTCCTCGGATTGTCCCATGTGCTTACATTGATAGAATATTAAAGAGGTTTAGCATGTCTTAATGCTCAGGTTAGATGCACACATTAGCAAGGGAGACAAGTTAAATAAGCAGCAATACCCAAAGACTGACATAGTTTGAAACTTGATGGAGGACAAACCCTATACTTCAACTTTAAGGAGCCTCATGTATGCTCAAGTGCGCACTCATCTAGACCTTGCCTTTTTCATTTGTGTTCTTGGGAGGTTTCAATCAGATGGTGGTATATCTCACTGGACAGCAGCCAACAAGGTGATAAAGTATCAGCAGAGGACAAAGGACTTTAAGTTGTTCTATAATGGTGGTGAAATGGTATTTTAACTCTGATTTCAGTGGTTGCACAAAATATAGGAAGTCCACCTCGGTTACATTTTCTTGAGGAACGGTGGAGCCATCTAGCGGAGGAGCTCTAAATAGACCATTCTGGCCTCGTCCACTATGTAGGAAAATTTTGTGGCAATCTATAAAGCAACCAAGCAATTTATATGATTGAGGTACTTAGTTTCTTAGTTGAAGGTTGTAGACTCCATTTCTCGACCCATGAGGTTGTGGTTGTTCTTCTCAAAGAACAACAAGAAGTCTAGCAGTTGAAACCACATCGACATCAAGTACCTACTCGATCGAGAGAAGGTTAGTAATGAGGAGATCAATGTTTAGCACATTACTACTGAGAAGATGGCGTCAGATTCACCACCAAAGCTCTTCCTGTGGGAGCCTTTAAGGCTCATGTCTCTAGTATGGGTGTACGAGGATCTTTTGATATGTTTGTTTAGTGGGAGTTTTTATTTTCTAGTTGAGTGGGAGCATATTTATTTGTTTATTTTCAGACTATGAGTATTTTAATGCAATGAGTTTTTTCCCTTTTTCGTTATTGTGTTGTTATGTGGTTATTATTTATATGTTTATAACCTGTTTATTTTGACATGTCATGGTAAAGGGCTATATTTAGTCAAAAGTCATGATTTATGGTGGTATTTAGCCTAAATACAAGGAAGTGGTGGTTTAGCATAGGCGATTTGTCAAAGTAAAGGAATTAACCTTAGGTTATGACGATTTGCTAAGGTACTGGTTAATATCAAAGTTTCTACCTATGAGGTAATTCAAGGTAGGTTGATCTCTAATCATGAAAAGTACCTATAAGAAAACACATTTATGTGATCACATATGTATTACACAGTTTCTTTTCTTTATCCCAAGCGATTTGGACAATGAGCTTCTTATGTTTGTGATAGTTTCTAGATGTATGTCGTATATTGAGGGGTGTATTTTGCTATTGTTCAACATGAGGGCAAGTTCTTTGAATCAAAGTTTAAAGTGGGGTTTTTGGCTATGGGTATATATGGCTAAACTCCAAATGGAAAGATATTGTATTAGTGTTGCCCAAGTGGGAGAATGTTGGTTGGGCCACACTAATATGGGTGATCCATATAGGCCCATAGTGGTTCAGTCAACTTTAAGAGATAGACCAAACCCAATCATTGTGGGAGTGGTTAGGGCTGGATGGACTACTATAAGCAGTCACTCTATTGTCCCTCCATTCACATTATGTGAAACACATTTACTCACAGAGATATGAGAGAGATCCGTGAGGGAGACTACAGAAGACCTTAGAGGTTGACTCCCGGGACTCATCTTCAAGTGTGAGGAACCTTGGTTCATGGTAAAAGCTTGTAGAGGCTTCCCAAACTACAATACAGGTATGGTTCTAGTCCCTAAATAGTTCCACGATTCATATTCTTTATCTATGACAACTACCCATTTCTTGTGCGTGTTCTAATCACCTTGAGGGGATGATCCTTCAGATTATTTCACCAGCACGATGTGCACTGACACTACTTTTGGGTGGCGGTGGAAGCGATTCGATACAAAATCCAAGATAAAAGTTTTACAGCAAAAGATCTCAATGAACACATGCAATAACAATATAAACATGGTTTTTTGGTTATCTAGAACACACAAGTGGTGTGTTCCTCCAAAGGAATGGAGCATAAGATTATGATTTCCATTGAGTGCACCACCTCTAATGGCCAAAACCCTTGCTTGAAGAGAAAGAAGACTCTCTTTTCTCCCTTCAATTCTCTCCCTTAATTGTGTTGTGCAATGTAGGGTCGAACCATAGACTCTATTATATAGACAAGTTAAGTTATGAATTTGCAATCTAATAGACTAAATTATTCCAAATGATGTGATCCTAAAGGGTAGTCTTTAAGTTCCTCAATTGCACTAAAGGATGATACTACAAAAGACGTAACCTCAAATGTAACATCCTGATTTTAGACCCCAACCTTAGAAATAGAAATTTTGGAGAAGGGTACATGGTGGAAAGGACTTATAATCAGTTGACTAGAAGGGAAAAGGATATCTTATTCAAGGGTATGGATAGCTTTAAGGATGCCAATATGAGTGGGAAGGGTCCCACATAAGGTGGGGTACCTTAGGCAGAAGATTGGACAACAGAGGACCAAAAAGGGCTTTACCGGCTGGAGATCCTTTGGCCAACCAGCCAGCCGGTTCAGCTGGCAAAATGCTTAGAAATGGTATTTTTATCTGTGAGTCCCACTACTTTGTAGGGTTATTTTACCCACTCTTGCTAGTGATTAGGGCATCATTAAGGGCTCTAATGCAATTAATTTCATGCTAAACTTTATTTTCAATAATAAGTTATTTTAGTTCAAACAGTTAGGAAAAAAATAGGTTTTTCAAAAAAAAAAAAAAAAAAAAAAGGGGTTTTCCAAACAGGCCCTAAGGTCTATTTTAGTTTATAAAAGGGGGCAGGGAGGTCGGCTAATGCCTCTCCCTTGCTGTTGGAAAGAAGGAAGGAAGGATTTCATTTCGGGCTGCCTTCATCCAATTAAATGCTGCTACCCCTTTTATTTTGTGAAATTAGTAGAGTTAGTAAAGGTAGTAAGCTAAGGTTAGAAGTTTCAGTAAGGTAGGGACTGCAATTCGAGTCCCTATGGACTGAATTCAGTACCTATTACTGAAAACCCAAGTTTTGTATGAGTTTAGGGATGTAATTTGAAGTAAATCCATCCTTTTGAACCATAAAACCAAAGGGCTTTTGGTATTCATTTGAAATTCATGCAAATAGGGACTGAATTGAAGTTGTATGTGGTGAAAATTTCTACAGAAAATGTGTAAACATAAAATTTTAATTTCAGATTTTAGAATTGGGAAGTATTGGTCTGAATTCTTCCCTAAACCTATTGCTATGCTTGATATGGGATTTGAATTCAAGTACTGATATTGTATACCTAACAATTCGACCCCAATCAAGTGATAAATTTTGGGAAAATGAGTGCAGCCCCTCAATTTACCCAATTTATGCTCAACTCTGAATTTTGTTTAGGGAATTGGGTAGTGTATGGTTATGTAATTTTAATTACTGCAAATGGTTGTGTTAGGGGTGTAAAATGATCTTAGAGGTCATATAAGACCTTCCCCATGCTGCCATGGTCAGTACCCATCGGCCATGAGCAGCCCAAGCCGGAGAAATTGGCAGAAACGCATATGGGAGTGCAGAAATTTCTACAGAATCTCTTCCACCGGTTGGGCAAGCAGCCAGCCGGTTGTCTCCCACCAATTGGGGAATTTTGAGCCCGATCAGCCCCTATTTTGGTTGGTTAGTGCCCTGCCCCATGTAGGTTATGCTCCCTACCTATTTACCCAAATTAGCCCTATGAGTAGGGGTAACTTGGGGGCATTTTTGAGGTTTTAAATGAGAATGGGACATGGGCTGTTAAGAGTTGCCTTTGGTTCTGTAGTGAACCTGTAATAAGTCAATTCAGATGTAGATAGGTGTTATAAATATCTAACAAATGATACATACTTGGTTAGGAACCTAAACAATCAGGTGACGATACGAAGTCGATTGTGGGGATCTCATTGGACTAGTGATTCGGGTTTTGAGGTGAGTGGGTGTTTCATTTCTTTTACGGAGTGTTTCTTTTATATTTTTCTTTATGTATGCTCATCTATACTGTGGTTGAATTCCATGTTTTGGATGTATTTTCATATATTTATATATATATATTGCACATGTGGCATGGTTTTATCAATATTGTTGTGTGATTGAAGTTTTGTAGATGCGTAGTTACAAATGAGTGGTGATGCATAGCCACCGATGTATGATTAATTGTTATGTATGCATATAGAATGCATATGGTTAGGATTCATAGACCCTGGTGCTACACCCTTTGCTAGTAGGGGGTTAGGTACTGGCTAATCCGAAAGGGTGGTATGTTAGTGATAGTATGTTATTGAGACTACGACGTACTGTACTCAGAGGCAGATACAACACAGGTGACCGATTGTGTAGGATTCTAGGACCATGGCAATCTATTTGGGGTTACCTTTGGAGGTTTGTGAGATGACTGATTGTGTAGGATTTCGGGACCTACAGACTTCCGTCTGCAGCAAGCTTGTATCCCTGGAGCTCGACGTACTGGGGAGGGGATGCCAACTCGTTGCGTAGCACCTATACCAGATGATGGACCTAGTAATGAAAATAGGATAATAAAATAAATGGATTCATATGCATCATACGTCTATGTGAAACCCACATTGCATCATTTGTTGTGTATGCTTACATGCACACCCCTCACTGGGCTTGTGAAGCTCACCCCTCGTTGATTACTATTTTTTTAGATGGTGGAACCAGTGCTGAGGCAAGATTAGACTTCAGCGGCGGTTGTGAGGCTCATGTTTGCGAGACACTAGGAGACTGACGGACATCACTTCAGTTATTTCAGTTATTACTTTTGATGTAAATGTTGGTGAAATATGTAAGATGTAAATATTACACATGTGGATTGTCAACAACTGAATCTTGTATATAATGTAATTTATCACGTTAGTACATCGCTAGTGATATTTATATGATTTTATTAGTGTAATCTGATTTTAGTTAGGATCTTGATGACATTTGTGAGATTAATATATTGCATCTGTGATCCTAGATATAGTACACTGACTGGGATGGGAATCCAATGCTGCATACCTTGGCCTAATTTGAGGCAGGGTGTGACAAGATGGTATTAGAGCATGATGCTCTGTCTTAATTCATAAATGCACAAGATCTTACGATTTACTGGTGATGATTAGGATTAATTTAAAACTTCAAGATAAGTAAATATTTTTTAGTACACACCATAGGACTAGCCTAGGTGCAAATCAGTTCACTGACAATAATTTGAAGAGCATAAATCATAAATGTAGTCGGACTAATAAAATGTAATAGGATAAAAACTGGAACATTAAAAGTACAATTGTATTGCAAGTTAAGATTTGAGAATTAGGTTGATGTGGGTTGATGCCATCTGCCAGAGGATTGAGCAGATGACCTTTTTTTTCCCTAATGTGCTTTCAAGTTTCTATATAAATTGTAAAGTATGTTGTGTGGTCATGTGGTATGTCTTAATCATTTGGGAAATTAATCGGTCTGTTATTTCACAAGAAATTCCCAAATGCCGAAGCGTACCCATCCCCAAGATGACCCACAACTGCGAAGGCATAGTTGCACCACGAGGGAAAATCTTAACCCTTCACAAGAAGCTGAGCATGAGAGTGAGGATGAGATAACAACTGCATCACCTATGCCACCTCCTACACCATTTGTGATAACAACTCAGGATGTGGTTACCATGGTCAGTAATGTGATACAAGGCGTCCAGCAAAGCCTTCAACAACAACTTAGGGACATAATGATTGAGAGAGTCACAGCTATTCGTGCTAGGGAGACACCTATAGTACAACCCCCTACTGAGCAGCCTACACTATCTGCTCCTGCTCCTGCTCCTGCTCCTGCTACTGCTCCTGCTTCTACACTACCCTTTGAACCAGGAGTTCCGACTACTACACCACCAGCCACTGGTCAGTCATCTCAGGAAGTACCAGTACTAGTGACACCACCTGGGCAGCAGACATTAGAAACATATCCAATTGCACCAGTGTGGACAGATATTTTTAAGTTGATGGAGAAATTTCAGAAGTACATGCCTCCTTACTTTAGTGGTGTGACTCAAGATCCATAACACCAACTAAATGGATTGAAGGAGTGGAGAAGGCATTTATGATACTGTGTCACACTGATGAACAAAAGATAATTTGTGCTACCTATCAGTTTCAGGATGAAGCCTTTGCATGGTGGAAGGCTACAAAATCTATATTAACATCTACGCACCCCAATCCAACTTGGGAGAAATTTTTTGAGGCTTTTTATGAAAATTATTTTCCAGAGAATGTGAGAGATAGAAAGGAGGCAGAGTTCATGGCTCTAACTCAAAGGCCAAGATCTGTTCTCGAATATCATCAAAAGTTTGAAGAACTGTACTATTTTGCACCAGAACATGTGAAATCAGATAGAGCCAAGGCCAAGAAGTTTGAACAAGGTCTGAGGCCGAGGATTGGTGCATTATTGGTTGCACATCAATTGCAAACCTATGCAGAGGTGGTTCAAACAGCCAAGTCTATAGAGGAGAAACAGAGGGGAAATTATCAAGCTCAAGAAAGAAGAAGAATAAACACAACATCTGGTAGCAGAGATTTCACCAAGGTGGTTAGAGGACTTTACACCACTCCAATTGCACCACAGTTCAGTAGACCAGATGTTGGCCAAGTACCAGAATAGCCAAGGTCAGCAGTAGTGATACCTCAGCAAGTGGGTTCACTTCAGTGTTATTGGTGTAATCAATTTGGGCATAAGGCTAGATCATGTCCCCAGAAGAAGCCATATTTTGTATGTGAACAGTTTGGGCATATGGCCAAATATTTCCCTCAAGAAATGCCAGAAGACTCATATATGAACCCCTTAACATCAACAACTCATCCACCGGTGCAGATGCAACAAGGTATCAGAATACATGAAGGGGGCATTCACAAATGACAGTGGACTGAGCCAAGACTACGTTTGAAGTGATGATAGGTATGTTGTAGGTATGGATAACATTTTCCTCTGCATTACTGAATACTTGATGCATCCCATTTATTTAACACTCTATTATGCATTATTGGAATGTGATGCATCACTTTGTTGTATCATTAATGCAAGTTCCTAAACTGCATAAGTTAAAGAGTCTAGCACAAGTTGATGGACGGTATCCTACTAGTGAGGAGACAAGTTACTGTGTTCCATCCATACACTTGGACCTAACCCAATTGAGAAAATTAGAGATGGAATGGCTATCTTCCTATAGAGTCTATGTGATGTGCAAACTTACTACCTAAGAAAGTAAAGTGAATAGAGCTAAAAAGGATAGTGATGTCGGCACCATAGATGAAGAAGATGTTATGTAAGGGTTGTGAAGCATACCTAGACTTTGCAATGACTTAAACACAGAAGCTGCACCATGTGTACAAATTTTGGAAAGAATGATAGAATGGTTTCAATATTAGGAGAAATTAATTCCAAGTGGCACAACATAAATAACATCATATAATGATTCCGGATACAATCCTTTGCTTCATTGACTGACCTTGCAACGTGAAAAAAAAAAAAAAAGGCAAGGATGAGTTCATGTACAATTACCATTGATCAAGAGTGGTATTCACGATGACCCCGACTGTAAGTACCAAAAAGGCAAATGAAGTGGTATGAGTGTTCTCCTTGTAAGAAGTGAGAATGGCATTGGGAAGCTAATACCTAATATGTTGTGTCGTCTAAGATCCGAGCCTGAATAGTAGTAATACTAGATCGGAACGATAAGGTCAGTATTAGAAATGTGGAATAGTGAAAATGATAATAGTTCCAAGTAAACCCGAGATCAAAACTGTATAGGTGATTAAGGAAAAGAAAGGACCATTGAGGATCTAGAATATATGATTAGTTAATATATATATCTCTGAATATGTAAAGAAAATATATGAAAGTTAAAGTATGATATCTAGCTTGTGATGAATTAAATTTTAAATTATCATGGATTGTGGACAATAGGACATTGGTAGAATACTGGAACTACTTAGTATACTTGAATGCAGTGAGAAGTCATGCATTGTGAATAGAGGTATGGAAGTTTGATTTGATAAGAGAAATGTATATGTATATGTATGATGAAATGAAGTCAGAAGCCCAAAAATTGTGAAACCAAGTAAATGATGGGATATTAGCTTGGGTAATTGATGGAAGCTTTATATATATATATATATATATATAATAAATGAAAAAGGGGGATATGTTATAGTAAGATTAATAGTTTGTCTTAGGAAAAATGATACAGAGATGAAAATCATAGGTATGATTCTCATAGAGTGAAGAGTGTTAAATTAGGAGACTCTGTGAATCTTTGCATAGATCAGATCCGAGTAGCCTCACAAAGATACATGGATGAGATAAAAGAAATATTTGTATGTGTGAAGATATAACAAAGCTGATACTAGAAACTAGAAAGTAGAGAGGTATGTTGATTTTATGGTTTTTGAGGAATTAAGAACATGAATGAATAAGGGACCAGTATGGTTAATGGAGGTGTTAATGTGTCTTGCTGAGATCAACAGTACTACCATGACATGTGGTTGTGTTAGTAACACTGAGTAGAAGTTCGATGTTGAAACTTAGTGGATAAAAGTGGTATGAAATTGAACAGGATTGATCCTCGATGATGAACAGAGTTACAAATTTCGAGGATGAAATTTTGTGAGGGGGGAAATTGTAATACCTTGATTTTGGACCCCAGCCTTAGAAATAGAAATTTTGGAGAAGGGTACATGGTGGAAAGGACTTATAATCAGTTGACTAGAAGGGGAAATGATATCTTATTGCAGGGTATGGATAGCTTTAATGATGCCTACATGAGTGGGAAGGGTCCCACATAAGGTGGGGTTCCTCAGCCAGAAGATTGGATAGTAGAGGACCAAAAAGGGCCTAACCAGCTGGAGATCCTTTGGCCAATCGTTAAGCCGGTTCAGCTGGCAGAATGTCTAGAAATGGGATTTTTCTTTGTGGGTCCCACAACTTTGTAGGGTTATTTTACCCACTCTTACCAGTGATTAGGGTATCATTAAGGGTTCTAATGCAATTAATTTCATGCTAAACTCCATTTTCAATAATGAGTTATTTTAGTTTAAACAGTTAGGAAAAAAAAAGGTTTTCCAAAAAAATAAAAGGGGTCTGCCAAACAGACCTTAAGGTCAGTTTTGGTTTATAAAAGGGGGCAAGGAGGTCAGCTAATGCCTCTCTCTTGCTGCTAAGAATAGAATGAAAACAGAAAAGAAAAGAAAGAAGAAAGAAGAAGAAGAAGAAGAAGGAAGGATTTGATTTGGGGCTGCCTTCATCCAAGTAAGTGTTGCTGCCCCTTTTATTTTGTGAAATTAGTAGGGTTAGAAGTTTCGGTAAGGTAGGGACTGCAATTCAAGTCCCTATGGACTAAATATAGTACCTATTACTGAAAACCCAAGTTTTGTATGAGTTTAGGGAGAGAATTTGAAGTAAATCCATCCCTGCGAATCCTAAAACCAAAGGGCTTTTGGTATTCATTTGAAATTCATGCAAATAGGGACTGAATTGAAGTTGTGAGTGGTGAAAATTTCTGCAGACAATGTGTGAATATAAAATTTTAATTTCAGATTTCAGAATTAGGAAGTATTGGTCTAAATTCTTCCCTAAACCGATTTGCTATGCTTAATTTGGGATTTGAATTCAAGTACTGATATTGTATACCTAACAATTCGACCCCAATCAAATGATAAATTTTGGGAAAATGAGTGAAGCCCCTCAATTTACCCAATTTATGCCCAAATCTGCATTTTGTTTAGGAAATTGGGTAGTGTACAGTTATGTAATTTTAATTACTGCAAATGGTAGTGTGTAGGGGGCTGTAAAATGACCTTAGAGGTCATATAAGACCTTCCCTATGCTGCCATAGTCAGTACCTATTGGCCATGAGCAGCCTAAGCCGGAGAAACTGGCAGAACTGCATTTGGGTGTGCAGAAATTTCTACAAAATCTCTCCCACCGGTGGGCAAGCGGCCAGTCGATTGTTGATGAAAAAATTTATGTGTGAAATCTAGGGTATAAAAGCATGCATTTTACATATTTAGAATGGAGCTACCTTGGGTTTTACTTTCTTTTTGTAGGTTTTGTATTTTAAAGGTCTTAAGGACTATTGGGCATTGTATCTGCAATTTTACAGTAAAGAGGTCCCGTTTCGTTTCATGGTTGCGAAGGGGACAAAATTCTAAGTAAGATGGATGTGTTGCATTAAAAGTAAGCATCCATTTGGTCACCCGTACAAGTGATTATTCTTTTAGGGCCAGAACAAAATTAATGGATCAAAACTGAACCAGGATATAGAAACAACCCGTTTGTAGTTGTCCTAGGTGTACAAGGAATATTTCAAATACCAACAAGGATCGATGGACCCCCCTTGAGTGATTGAAGATTCTTTTTTTTTTTGTAACAACAACTACCTAGCATAGTTGGTGAGTTGTGGTATGCAAAAATCCCTTTTTTTGGAAACTTTTCTCTCTCCTATTTTCCACTTACTTAAAGACAAGGGGCACGAATGGAATTTTTCATTAAAATGGAATATTGTTCAAATCCAAGCAATAAAAATCATCCAAAAGGGGGGGAGTTTGTGCGCAAGTTTAAGAGAGAGAAAAAAATAGAAAAAGAGGAAACCAAAATCGTGGGATATCTCCTCTCTCTCTCTCTCTCTCTCTCTCTCTCTCTCTCTCTCTCTCTCTCTCTCTCTCTCTCTCTCTCTCTCTCTCTCTTCTCTCTCGTCCACCTCAACACCCAAATTTGGCCAAGTGGTTGCGCACAAAAGAGAAGAAAAAAAAATATAGGAAAAAAAGGCAAGAAATAAAAAAATCCCATACTTCCTATTTTTTCTCCCAATCCCCCTCCACCTCATCAAAATCATCCAAGAGGATCTCCCTTGGGCGTCCTCCTCCACCTCATCAAAATCATCCAAGAGGATCTCCCTTGGGCGTCCTCCTCTACTCCCTCCCCTCTCCCTATAAAAGGGCGTCGACCAAATCCTAAAGGTGTGTTCCTTTCTTCCTCCCTTCTTTTAGGTTTTTAGTTGTGCTCTCTTTTTCTCTAGTTTTCATTGTGCTTTAGCTCTAGTTCTAGTTCTAGCTTTTAGTTTTTATTTTAAACACTGTTGTAATTTGGTTTCATTAAATTAATGCAAAGTCTTTTATGTTTATTTGTTTATGCAATTCAAGTTATTCAAAGATGTAATAATTTTAATTTCTAGATCTAGGCTTAGTTCTAGGTGACAAGAACCAAGCTGTGGAGCACTTCTTTTCAAGTTTAATTTTCACTTCTAAATTTGTTTTCTCAAGGCCTAGCAATTTCATATTTGATTTAGTTCAGATCTTATTTTTAGGGTTGATAGTATCTCAAATCAATCAAGTTTTCAGTTCAAGGATTGAAGTTTAGGTAAGTAGGCTTCTACATAAGTCTTCTCACCCCTTCTCATTCCCTCTTCTTGCTACCAATCATTCTTAAATTAGGATTTAAATTTCAATTTTTTACTTTGATGTTTTCCCTTTCCCCCAAGGTTCTTGGCTAGATGCATGTGTTGGCTTTGCCCCTCTCTAGCCATGGAACCATCATTTTATTTTGATTATTTATACTGCATCACTTCCCCTAAAGCCAAGTAAAAAAACCCTTGTAAGAGTACTCTCTGGTCAAGTAGGGAAGCTCATATTATTTATGATGCATCTCTCGGGCTAAGTAGAGATACCTACTTGTGTGTCTCTCTCTAGTTTTTATTTTTTATTTTTTATTTTATTTATTTACTTTTCAGCACTTTTACTTTCTGTCATTTGCTTTTTAATTATGTGGTTTGAGTATTTAAATTCCTAGATGACGAATGGTTAGGGTTAGATGTGAATGGTTAGGTTGTTCAATTGTAATTCCAATTTCCCTAGATGCGTTGGTTATGACGTTTTATTAGATGCATTTATTTTAGGTCGATAGATCGGTAGAAAGAATTAGATCACCATAATCAATAGTTACACTTTTACATTACTTAAAGAAACTAAAAATAAAGTGGTTGCTCTCCTTGTGTTCGACCCGTTAGCTACACTGATCCATACACTTGTGGTTACTTTTAAAAATTCAAATAGTTGTCTCCCACCAGTTGGGGTATTTTGAGTCCAATCAACCCCTATTTTGGTTGCTTAGTGCCCTGCCCCATGTGGATTATGTTCCCAATTTATTTACCCAAATTATCTCTATGTGTAAGGGTAACTTGGGGGCATTTCCGAGGTTTTAAATGAGATTAGGACATGGGCTATTAAGAGTTGCTTTTGGTTCAGTAGTGAACCTATAATAAGTCAATTCAGATGTAGATAGGTGTTATAAATATTTAAAAAATGATACACACTTGGTTAGGAACCTAAACAATCGGGCGATGATACAAAGTCGATTGCAGGGATCTCATCGCCCTTGTAATTTGGGTTTTGAGGTGAGTGGGTGTTTGATTTTTTTTACAGAGTGTTTCTTTTATATTTTTCTTTATGCATGCTTATGTATACTGTGGTTGAATTCCTTGTTTCGGATGTATTTTCAAATAACAAATATATATATATATATATATATAAATTTATTGCACATGTGGCATGGTTTTATCGATATTATTGCGTGATCAAGGTTTTGTGGATGCGTAGTTATAGATGAGTGGTATTGATTGTAACATCGACGGTCTAAGGCACAGTGTGGTCGAGGTGCATTTCCGACACTGTGGGCTCAGAGGTTTGTATTACATTGATGGCCACCAATGTATGATTGATTGCTATGTATGCATGTAGAATGCATATGGTTAGGATTCACAGACTCTGGTGCTACACCCCTTGCCAATAGAGGGTTAGGTACTAAACAATCCCAAAGGGCAGTATGTTATTGAGAGTACAATGTACTGTACTTAGAGGCAGATACAGCATGGGTGACTAATTGTATAGGATTCCAAGACCGTGGCTATCCAAAGCATGGGTGACCGAGGTGTAGGATTCTGGGACCATGGATGTCTGTTTAGGGTTAGCTTTGGAGGTTTTCCGAGGTGACTGATTGTGTAGGATTCTGGGACCTATAGACTTCTGCTTGCAACTAGCTTGTATCCCTGGAGCCCAACGTACTGGGGAGGGGATGCCATCTAGTTGTGTAGCACCTATACCAGATGATGGACCTAGTAATGGAAATATGGTAATAAAATAAATGGATTCATATGCATCATATGTCTGTATGAAACCTGCATTGCATCATTTGTTGTATGTGCTTACATACACACCCCTCACTGAGCTTGTGAAGCTCACCCCTCGTTGATTACTATATTTTTAGATGGTAGAATCGGTTCTGGGAAGGATTAGATTTCAGTGACGGTTGCTCGTGTCTGCGAGACACCAAGAGGCTGATGGACATCACTTCAGTTATTACTTTTGATGTAAATGTTGATGAAATATGTAAGATGTAAATGTTACACCTGTGGATTGTCAACAACTGAATCTTGTATATAATGTAATTTATCACGTTAGTACATCACCAGTGATATTTATATGATTTTATTAGCATACTTGATTTTAGTTGGGATTTTGATGGCATTTGTGAGATTAAGATACGGAATTTGTGATCCTGGGTATAGTAGGCTGATTGGGTTGGGAATTCAGTATCACATATCTTGGCCTAATTTGAGGCAGGGTGTAACATCAAAACCCTCTAGTGGTGGAAAGTGTTATTACACTTTATACCACAAAACCAACATCCATAATGGACCTTACGCAACTATGGAATAAATATATTGCCATAAAATAGAGTCCCTTTCAATTAAACATGGGAGTGTCTTGACTAGTGGCTAGACAAACAAACATTTGAAAACATTTTTCTAAAATATAAAACTAAAACATTCTTTTGTGAACTTTTTATAAAACAATTACCAGTCATCGGATTAGACGAGTCACAATCAACAATTTTTTCTCTTGGATGTTCTTCCTAAATGAGCGGTGGAAGCCTTAATGAGTGTCACCCTAATTACCATTTATATCATGAACGCTGAGCGACTGGTGTGTAGTTAATCCTGTTGGTGAATATCAACCATTAGAACACCACAGACGTACACAATACAAATTAATTGTAATTGCCTCTAAGGTACGAGAAAAGATAACTACCATAAATTTCGATCGCCAAGAATTTAACTGGCGATGAACCAATCAAGAATTTCAAACTAATCAATGTTCAACACATTGAAGTGCTGATATTATATGTCCAAACCAATCCTATTGGGAAAATATAAAATATGGCAACCCAGAAATAAAGTGCCTAAGTTTGTTCCAAGGTTCAAAATTTTGGGTATTGACCAAGTTTTGACCTTGGTCAAAACAGGGTCAAAACCAAAATTTTGGTCAAAATTTTTGAAACCTGGTCAAAAGCAGATTTTTTTTTTTGCGAGGGGGCTAATTCTACAAATTTGGGTCACAATTTTCAAACCTTGAAAATCTTGCGATGGGTCGAAACCATCGAAATTTTCGAAACATAAAACTATAGTTTGTTCATAGTTGGAATACAAGAAACGATACTAGTAGGCAGTTGCATAAAATATGACAATTATAAGTACATAATTTAATTGTACTTAATTAATTTAATCTCATTAAATTGGGTGTGGTGGATACACATCAAATGTCAATATATCCAACAACATATGCCAAATATAAAAGAAATAGTACTTCATAAAAATTATAATATAAAATTATGAAGAAACACAAATTAGAACAATTTGCAAATTTGCAAGATACTAGTAGATTTCAATTAATTTTCTTAATTTAACTATGAATGCATAATTAATTTTTAAAATGGCATGCAATCTAAGAGAAAATTAAATTATACATACCTCATAGCACATTAGCCCCACCAAACCCAATGTCGTGGTTTGTCATATATACGACTGTCATATCACCGTAGAGTTTGCTAGAACTCTACTAGAATTGGGAACAACTACAAGAAGAAAGATGGAATGCTACTCTCATGGTAAGTCTCACCAATTTGACTATTGTCTCCAACAAGTGGACTTCATTTATAATACCCCTGACTAATATCTCTACATGACTAATGGCTTGGCTCTAAGAGACTAACCATGTTGCTATGGATATATAAAATCCAGTAGGTAAGTGGGATGAAGTTCCCTACAGGAAATCGATGTGGGATCAGCTTCCATAAGCTGATATGGGATCGTAACATATTATCACGCTTTCAAACCCGACGTTCATGACGACACACTCTTTCTAAGGGGCTTTCACTCTGCTCCAAGGTTTTTGCTTAGCGGCAGGTAGCCATTTTCTAGCGGCTCTCACTCTAGCACCAGGTCGCCCTTTCCGCAAGCGGGTTGGGCCGCGAATCGGCTGCTCTGATACCTCTGTTACGATCCTGGAAGAACTCAACCCCATAAATCGGCTTATAAGGTGAGGAGACCCAAGACCATATCTACCCACATCAATTCCCATGAGAAACTGATGTGGGATCAACCCCCATAAGTTTATATGGGATCGTAACAGTCCCCCCTGCTTTTCTACACTGTTTCTCCTTTCAATTCATTGTTTAATTAATTGATATTTTTTTTCTATGGCGAACAAACACTCTCAGAGCCTAGTGCACCTGATTTTTTGTTATTTACTAAGCCAAACGAGCTTACATGGAGGCCTCATCCCAACTGCCGGATCAGAATCCTCTTTTGAATTATATAATATATTCCAATCTAATAATTAAAAGGACATTCTTATGTAAGCACTTATGTTTTGTCATTTCTCATGAGAATGTTTAGTGTATCTAGGTAATTCTCTATCAAATTATGTTGTGTGTGCAAAATTTTAGGTTTATCCGATCTAAATAAATTCTTTTGACACGACAAAATAGAAAAACTCCTCCCAATAGCATAAATACAACAAATAAATAAATAAATACAAGAAGTGAATTATTTTTTCATTTACATAGATAAATTTTTTGTTTATCAAAAATTAATTATTATTATTATTATTTTTTTTTTTACAATAAACCTAAGATTCCTTTTTCAATAAAGGAATGGTTATGTCCAGAGTCTTAATTCACTGTAGTGAGGTGCGGTGAATATTCATTGGTTGAGAATCAGCTGATGCTCATTGTATCAATGCTGCGGCTGAAGATGATTTTTACACCCACCGGATAGTGAAGGTATTCTAACAAAAATAAAAAAATGATAGGGAAGGTACTTTGTTGTACTCCTTTTACCAGAAAAAAAACTTAGTTGTATACTAAACTGCACAGGCTTTGTATTAAAGAAAAAGGAAAAAGGTTCACACCTTCACAGAGAAGGTGCCTTGCAACGGGCAACAAGACTGGATTCTGAACGGGCTATCACATGCCATGAGCTACATGTCATGTGAGCACATACACCACAACAGTTTAATTAGAATCGATAATGGAACAACCAATCCAACGGTTTAAAAACCCATCTCACTTGAGATCATTCTCATCAGATTCGTTCACTAATAAGTAATGGCAACTGGAAAGACAAGACAATGCTAACTGTTCATCACCTGCCCCAAATTCAGCTGTTTCTCCTCCAACTTTGGCCATTCTAACTGCTCTTCCCACTAGATAAGGTCTTCCATCCTCAACACTCTCCCTCACTCTCAAAATTCCAGCAAAACCCATCTCCTTTCTCTCTCTCTCTCTAACCCACCAAGTTTAGAGAAGATTCTCTGAGTTTGGCGTAAATCAAGGTTCCAAAACTTTGAACGAAGACCAGTTCTTCAAATCTTCGTCTTTTGTTTCGTTTTTCTAGGAAAATGTCGGCGGTTATGGGAGCTCTCTCTGGCTCCAAGGCCATTCCTTTCAATACTACTGGAATGAAGAAGGAAGAAGAGAAGAGCAACGACAACAACAACAATGGCTCCGAACAAAGGAAACCCTCTGAAGGTGAAGAAGCAGAGAAGCTTAGGAGGAAATGCAGTTATGCTTCTAATTGTTCTACAGGTGACGAAGATGATGGAGATGATGATGAACCAGAAAACGATGAGGATGAGGATGAGGATGAGGATGATGGTGATGATGATGATGATGATGATGATGATGCCAAGTCTAAAGTAGAAAAGGAAGAATTAGACCTCGGTCCCCAATTCTCCCTTAAAGAACAGCTCGACAAAGATAAGGTCTGATACAAAAAAGATCTCTTTTTTTTTTTCTTTTTTTAGTTTCTATTTTTCTTCTCTGATTGTTCAAATGGATATGGTAACAAAATTAAGGATGATGAGAGCCTGAGGAGATGGAAAGAACAACTTCTTGGAAGTGTTGATTTCTCTGCAGTTGGAGGTACATTTGCTCAAACTTCTTTATTTTGGTTTCTATCACCTATGAGAAAGGAGAGGGGTATTGTTCTGTTCATAGATCAAGAACCCATATTTGAATTCCTTTGAGTTTAATAATAAACTCACTCAAGAATGAATCCAATTCAACTTGCAATCCTCAAAATTCTTTTTTTTTTTTTTTTAATATTTTATTTTGTGGAAATGGAAACAGAGAATGCAGAACCCGAAGTACATATTTTGAGCCTCACCATCCTGTCTCCAGACCGTCCAGATCTAGTGTTGCCAATTCCATTTGTTCCCAATTCAAAGGGCTTTGCTTTTGCTCTCAAAGATGGATCTCGTTACCGCCTCAAGTTCTCCTTTGTCGTCTCCAACAACATTGTCTCTGGTCTCAAGTATACTAATACTGTGTGGAAGACTCGGGTGAGAGGTAAAATTAAAATCCCTTGTCCCTTGGCTTGATTAAGTTTTTTCTTCTCTCCTCCAGTCTTATATTCCTAAACAATTTCACTAAATCTTGACAGTCGAAAATACAAAGGTAATGCTGGGAACTTTAAGTCCTCGGCAAGAGCCTTACATGTATGAAATGGAAGAAGAAAAAACCCCTTCTGGTATGTTTGCAAGGGGTTCCTACTATTCAAGAACCAAGGTAAAAATATAAGACCCAAATAAGCTATTCTTTGTTTTCAAGTTGATATATGGATGGAAACCCATATATGATTGATTTTGCTTTTACTTTTTCTCCATTCAGTTTGTAGATGACGATGGCAAGTGTTATTTGGACATCAGTTACAGTTTCGAAATCCGAAAGGATTGGCCATTGCCTTCTTGAGATTTTTCTGTTCCTCCCTTTCCGATCCAATCGAGCTTGGGGTTCTTGCAGAATGATCAATGTAGTGATGATCTTCCATTAGAATGTTGTATATTGTAATTTAACATGGAGAAATTAAAAAACCAAGTTGTGAATTTTTCTTGTTTGGTCTCTTTCATTAGGAGAGGAAGGTTATGCCAATGGTGTTGGTGGTTGATACAGTGTTGGATAATTCATATAGCATTCGTCCATTGTATGTGGCAAGGAAGCTTTCTTGTACTGAAAAAGTTTCAATGCCTTGTCTTGAAGTTGGTTCCTTTACTGACCTTGGGAAACTATGGATTATGTTGGGACACAAGGGCTCTTAACCATCTATTGTATCTCGGTCATGTTGGGGTTTCACGCGAAAGCAATAATTCCACATTGGACGGATGGGTTAACCAGCAGCTTCTCCTTAATAGCGAGTTTTTCAAGGTATATATCAAGGCTTAGGTTGTGGCAAGCTATAGCTACCAATTAATTATGTCAATTTGTATGGGCTGAAGAAATTCATGGGTATCCTCCAAACCTTTCTCCATGTTTCTGTGTTTTTTTTTTCTTTTCCTCACTTTTAGCCTGTAATCCCTTGTTTATCATAGACTTGGTTATCTGGGAGGCCAAGTAAGTGTGAATTGACTAAAATTTGAGTCCTTCAAAAGAGTTGAATTCTCCATAGAGAGTAGGTAACATGAAAACTTTATGAGATCGGAGACCACATGATGAGACATGATGGCTAAAGGTTTCCTCTACTTCTGTGACATTTTTCAATAGGTAAACACTCTCAAACATAGCCATCTATTACGTGGTCCTGATTCCTGAACACCAATTCTTATGAGCACATGCTTTTGATATAGAATAATGGAAAAGAATAGAAAATTGCAACGGTATGAAAGCGAACCAAGATTGAAAGATTTTTTATGAATGGAACTGCAAAAGGAGATTCGAATCCTCTCCGGTGGGGGGTGTGCCTAACGCACATACACCAGCACTGGATATACCCCAACACTGGATGTGCATCATCTTAAGGACTCCCAGTTATCAAATGTGCATTGGGCTTTCTGCCATGTCGAATCCTTGGATGAGATGTCACACCCTGCCCTCCATATGGCATAGGTATGCAACATTGTAATTCCCAATCCAGTCAGCCTAACAATACCCAGAATCTCGAACGCAGGTAATAACCAAACCCACCACCAACTCATCTACAAAATCGGAGTATACATAAAATTCATAAAATTCATAAAATCATAAGATACGTGTGGTGTGAATAGCTACAATGGTACTTATACAATATTACTAGCCCATTAAATAATTCCACAGATTACAACAAAGTACATAATACGTCTTACCCTTATTTACAATATAATACACAATGTACCACAAAGTCCTTTTCTACAAGTATTCCATATGTGTGTCTTTATAGCCAACATATCACCCGACCGTCTCTACTTCAACTTCAATACCAAGGGATGAGTAAGAATTGGGGGCGGGGGTAAGTACGAGCATGCTCAGTGAGTGGTGGGGGCATACAATCACACACACAAAAATCAGCATCTCAAGCCTATATCACTATCTCACAATGCAGCATCCACATGATTCAGTTATTAATCTAATTCCATTCTAGTTACTAAGTCTCATCCAATGGGTTAAGTGCTACAAGCAACTTAGGTGGCATTCCCTACCCTATACATTGGGCCTCAAGAATACAAGCTCGCTATAGGCAGGAACCAGCCAGTCCTGGTCAGAGCCTCAGTTCCTCGGCTAACCCCTAATTAGTAATCTCAACACCATGGTCTCGGTCAGAGCCTCGGTCTCCCATGTGTCCGACAGCCATGCGTAAAATACGTTGCACCATGTTGTGCCCTCTCAGGATACAGTACGTTGTATCCTGGCATAGTTGTCCTACACGACATACCACCAAGTGAGATTAACCAATACCAAACCCCCTAGTGGCAAGGGGTTATAACATTAGGGATGTGAGCCTAGCCTTATGCTATATGCATCCATAACATCCAACATGCATTTGTGGCCATAGTTATAAGACTGACCTCTGAGCTCACGGTACAGGACAGAACCTCTGCCACACCGTGCCACAGACCGTCAATATTACATCCACATCCACATACACACATTTGTGGTCCTAGCTGTAAGACTGACCTCTAAGTCCACGGTACCGGACATAACCTTGGTCACACTGTGCCATAGACTGTCAATATTACATCTACATCCACATACACATATCTGTGGTTCTAGCTGTAAGACTGACCTCTAAGCTCACGGTACTGAGCAGAACCTAGGCCACACCGTGCCACAGACCGTCAATATTACATCCAACACCACACAACAATTCATATTATGCATCCACATATCACAGTAACATTCATATTTGTAAAACATGCTTTATATCAAATTTCATAAACGTTTATACAAAATAATTGTAACTACCATAATAATTTGAGCAAAGAAGTAAGAAAATACAAACAACACATCAAAGACAACAAAACCCCTCACCTGGAATTCCATGTCTGATACTCTTCACTAATTCCAATCTTGCATATTATCTTCACCAAGTATGTATATCAAACCCCTTATTAACAATTTACATGTGAACCAATCTTAGTAACATAAAAAATCATAACATATCCTTTCTAGGTTCTATTTACATCTCTGTATTCAAACCTACTTATAACCTAATTCCTTATCTCATCTAACAAAAGGCAGTCATCCAACATTTATTTTCATTGGGCTTATCTTTGAGTTACTGGTCTGGTCCTACAAGTCTTTAATTCTTATCCAACTCCTTGGATATGTTACTGTAGCTTTTAACCCAAAAATTTACTTTTATTACTATGATAGTGGTAAAAAGGTCATTTTATTCTTACACATTCTCACTCCTTTTTCCTAACATTTTCTTCTCTTTTACCAGGCCATAATTCATGGTCATACTCTGTTCTTAGCATCTTTAACAATTTGGAACATTTCCATATAGAAATAGCACAAGTAGTAAGAATATAACTTCAAAAATCCTGTTCTATCAAGCCCAACTGGCTAGCCTATTATCCAGGGGCTCTTCTGCCGATTATACTAGCAGAATGGGTTTTTATTGTTTCATAGCCCAACCTCTGATAACAGAATTGATTCTAATAAACTTCACTCTAAAAATCACATTTATACTTCATTGTTACACCAAATTAAATCATTCCCTTACCCAAGCTTGGTCCCTATGCTTTGTATGAAATTTCCAAGCCTTACTTTAACTCAAGTTTGCTTCCCAAAAAGGGACCACCTGTATATCTTCTATCTCAGGACAAATTACATCATGCATGAGTAATTTCCACCACCAATTTGATCCTATTTCAATTATTTGATTGAAATCCAATGCTTTAGGGCTTTGAGACAAATCTCCCCTAAATCGGGTATCAATTGAGTCCACAATTTGGGGATTTCTGCTGGGAAGAACTATTTTAAACTCCACATACAAATTTCCCACCTTAAATTACATTTCTACCATGATCTTATATTGGCCGAATGTTACCCTAACCAGATTCACAACATAAGTTCATATTTCTCACCTTTTTTTTGTGTGTGTGTGTGTGTGCTCTTGAGGTGTGCATGCAGCTCGATCAGCAGTCCTACACTTCAATTTTTCAGTTGGAGGAACACCCCAACAGCATCCTTTTGTTATGGACAGCAAAGAATGCATGCATGCATATCAGCAGCAGCATACAACAGTAAAGAGAAGCTGTTGCACCTCTCTCTCTCTCTCTCTCTCTCTCTCTCTCTCTCTCCCTTCTTCTTCACTTTTTCTTTCCTTTCTTTTCTTTCTCTCTTTATTCATAGCAGTAAGAAAGAAGAGAGAAAGAACTGACTTTTCCCCCTACTTATATGCTGGACAGAATAAGGTCTGTTTGGCCAAAATTTCACTTTTATAAAATTTCAGTTTTTGACTTGTAAAACTCAAATAACTTTTTATGGTAACAAGTGGGTGAAATAATTCCCCAAGTTGGTGGGACCCACAGAAGAAAAATAAAATTTCTAGGCATTCTGCCCCCAGGACAGGTAGGCTAGTTAGCCTGAACCTCTCTAGCCAATTATGCCATGTTTAGCCTTTTGCTGTCCAATCTTTTGCCTATGTTTTACTCACCTCGTGTGGGACCCTTTCCACTATTGTGGGCACCCTTAAGCCCCTTTCAATACCTTCATTAAGATCCTTACTTCCTTCTTTCTCACCTTCATCACTAATTATAATTCCTTTCCATCATATGCCCTTCTCCTATAAAATTTTCCATTTCTAGGACTAGGGTTCTAAAATCAGGGTTTTACATGAGAGCATCTGATTAGTCCACACTTTGTTGTCAGCTCATCTCAAGTGGGCTTGGTTGGTTCCATTTTATTGATTGGACTCGATTAGAATCACCTTAACTCAGCCTAATTGATTGGATTCGGCATACAATTAGAGTTAAATCATAATTGACCGGACCTAGAATTTGGTTGATCTGGGGTAAATATCTAACTGTGGATTTTCGCCTATAAACTGTGGTAAATATTGCATTTGAACTGTGACAAGTACTACCTTTCAAACTGTGGCAAAAATTGCACATAATTGAGGTAATCACTGCCAATAAAACATACTCAAATGAAACCATAAAGCAATTGATAGAATGATTGTGCATAATATAAATGCTAAAACATAATCATAATCCATCAAACTATTTCGCAAAACATATGGGCGAAAGTTTCAAACTATAAACAAGTAGTCAACAAGAAGCAAAAGCTCCCACTAACCAAGCATTTCAAACAACTCAATATAAAATGTTTGAATTTAAAGAACTAGCTACTTTAATGATAATTACTTCTAATCGCTCCCAATTGCTGAAGATCAGTCCACCTTATCCTTTCTTTATATCCTTCTGCTTATCAGCCCCATAATTCTTTCTCTTTTTTAACCATTTCTTGAAAATGAAGCAGCCCTTCTTCACATGTCCTTTATTGTGGCACTAGAAACACTCTACATTGTTGGTTTTCCATTCATCTACGAGCATTCTGAGATGTCTCAAGCTCTTGAGAGCCCGTAGTCCTATCATATGGCTTGGAGTTCCCTTTCTTGGAAAAAATCTTGTTCCTTCTACTTGTCCAGCAAAAGATCCCTTGTAGAATGTTGCATTTGCACTCTCAAACTTGCTTTGTTTCAATTTTTCTTCCTCTTGAGTGCAAATGAAATAAGCTCATTTAAGCTCCAATTGTCCTTCAATGCAATATAGGTAGTCTGGATAATCTTATATTGACTAGGGAGGATATTTAGTGCAACGAGAACAACATATTCTTCATCAATATGTATTCCAAGATCCGTAAGCTTACTAGTTAATATCTACACCCAAAATGCATTCCCTAACACTCCCATTTCCATCATACCTTGTATTCATTAGCCTCGTAAACAATGTGATTGTCTCGGCTTTCTTGTTAAGTTCAAACCTATCTTTAACAACATCCAAGATTTTTTTAGCAGTGTCTTTAATTCCTATATTCCCACGTATAATTTCATGAACTACCTTTATCACAACTAGTATACACTTTCTATTTGTATTTTTCAATTTCTTAAACTTGGTCCTTTCAGCAGCAGTGCGTCTATTAGAGGATCAGATTTAGGCTCCCTTAGTGCCAAGTCTAAGTCAAGAAAATCCAAATGCAATTATAATTCCTTTACCCATTTTTTTATAGTTGTTACCAGTAAGAATTGGGATGGAAGACACATAACTTGAGGGAATGCCCATCCTACTAAGGCAATAATAACAACACAATACATGCCAAATTTTAAAATATAAACCACAATATTAAAGCATGTAATATCATCAATATATTTTAAATAAGAGTTATAATTAAAATTGTATCCCTATCCTTTGGGACAAGAATTAACTAATGCTCTTATTTCCTTATTTTAACTGAAAGAATAACACTAACATTCAATCACATTTGGGTAAAATAAATCTTAAGTCAATGTCCCTTCCTAACATGTGGATATTTATCTTCAAACCTTGATGACATCACCGTTAGAAAAATGTCTTCCTTTACTATTGGGGAAGATACAATCAACTTGAATGTTCCACTTTGGTGGGTTCCACTAAATTCTATCATATCTTTCTCATTGGAGATGTGTATCTTTATATTCAGGAATATATATTAAATGTGTCACTAGGACAACAATAACCATACAAAAGTCACAACCGTAGCTACATTCCTATCTTTTGGGCTAAGAATACACTGGTGCTCTTGTAAATCAACATTTACTGTGTAAAAGAATAATAACTTTCGAGATTCTCTCACCTTTGAGCTTAGAAATCTCTAGGTTACTGTCATTTTCTTTAACTTGGGTGATATCACCTTTTGAGCAAATGTCACCAATTTTCCCTTTCCTGGAAAAACCATGGAAGAATAAGATGTGCCACTTTAGTGAATTCCACCCCACCCTTTCATGGTTTTCTAAAAATTTACTATGTAGCTAGTGTGCGTAAGCTTACACCCAATTTTATTTTAACATATATCATTTATAAAGTCATTCCTAGAGTCTTGATCATGGACAATAGCAAGCCGTTTGTCAATAATAGTTTTGAAGAACTCTACGACAAACTCTGGATTGACCATAGGAAGAGTGCAGTGGCACACCCTCAAACAAGTGGGATGACTGAGAACACTAACCAAACCCTACTATAGGGGCTGAAGAAGAGATTGGAGGATGCAAAGGGGAGATGGGTTGAAGAGTTACAAAGCATCCTATGAGTGCACCAGACAACTGAGAGGACAACAACGGGGAAACTCCTTACACCCTCACATATGGGACTGAGGTCGTGAGTCCGGTGGAAATAGGGGCCACATCGCCCATGATTCAAATATACAGTGAGCAGGAAAATGATAAGGGGCTTGCAGCCAATCTCGACCTCCCAAATGAGATAAGAGATGAAGTGGAGAAGAGGGTAATTGCGCAACAAAGGAAAGTCGCTCACTTTTACAACTTAAGGGTGAAAGAACAGATGTTCCTTCTTGGCAACCTATTTTTATGATGCACAGAAGATTCAGACCCTCGAAACCAAGGCAAGCTGTCATCAAATTGGGAGGGACCATACTATGTCATCAGAATTGTGAGTCCAGGGACCTACCATCTCGAGACCTAGGATGGGAAGAAGCTTCCGAGAGTATGGAACTTCAGCAACCTAAAGAAGTTCTTCCAATAGGAATCACTCATAGAGTGAGGTGTAAGGCATTTTTTCATCCATACTGATGTCTAAGATACCTCCCCAAGGAACACAGCCAATAAACTTCCTGTTAACCAAAAAGTTTTTATTTCTTTCGATTTTGGATGCATTACATTCATGACTAATGAGATTAATGAAAATTACTTTGCACCAACTTGACTTATTCTTCTTTGATAACATGTCCCATAGATAGCTTCCCCTCTTCACTTAAAAGTTGGGTCGATCAAGAAATACTTCCCCCTCTTCACTAAAAAGAGGGGCTGATCAAGAAATGGCCTCCCCTCTTCATTGAAAAGAGGCCCCGATAACGATAGCTTCCCCCTCTTCACTAAAAAGAGAGGCCGATCAAGAAATGGTCTTCCCTTCTTCACTAAAAAGAGGGACCAATCAAGAAATATCTTACCCATCTTCACTGAAAAAAGGGGCCGATCAAGAAATGGCCTCCCCCTCTTCACTGAAAAGAGGGACCGATCAAGAACAGCCATCCCCGTCTTCACTGAAAAGAGGGGTCGATGAGAAAAACTATAGCCGACAAGAAACTATGGCCGACCAGAAAAACAATGGCCGAATAGAAAAATTACACTTAAAGGAGACAACCCCCCTTCACTTAGCTAGAAACCAACACTCGAATAAAATACTTTAGAAACAACAAAAGGAAAGAACTGTGTTATAAAGACTTCCATAAGAAAAAGAGGTTACAAAAGATATCCCATTACAAAAAGAAGCATCAACAAAAAGCAGACCCAAAGGGAAGTTAGTTGGCTCTCTCCATTGGATCATCCCCTTTAGGATGAGAAGAAGATGAACACTGACCACTTTGGTACCAATAGCGGTCTCTTGGCAGGGAAGGAGAGAAGGAGGGCCAGAGGCACCAGACTTGCTAGAAAACTCCTGCTTAACAGCGGCAAGATGGGGAGAAAGTTGAAGAGTAGGGACCAAGACGCCAAGCTTAGAGGAAATTACTAGAAGTTTGGTTTTATCAGAAAACACCTACATGATTGGCTCCACAAGCATAGATGCGACATCTTGAGTGGGGGCGACATTGGGGATGGAGGCAACATCTGGAACAAAAACGACACCTCCAGCAGGCTTGACAGTCTATTCCAATTGAATGGGAACCTTACTCCACCCAGGTTGAATAGAGGGAGCTATATACTCTAACGAAAGAGGAAAAGCTCCAATCCTAGCAAAAATAGCAGTTGCCTTCTCAGCCTATTCCTTTTTCTTCCCTGGCCTCTCAACCTCCTCTTTATTCTTTGCTTCTTTGGCCTTCAATGCATCTAACATCACCCACTCCTTAGCAAACATGCTAAATTCAAAACTAGGGTGGACCTTCTCAACTTGGTCACGCATCGTAGCCAGCACAACAAGGTAGTAGTTAGCCCCATCTTTAGCCACGTCCCTCTCAAAAGTTTTGGACTTTAAGTACTTCCCTATGGTAGCCATAACCTTAAGGCGCACTTGGTTGACTGTCTTCTTAAGCTGCTCATTTAAGACTCTATTGTTGTGGGCATTAATAGTCAAGGTCTTCTACGGAGTGTCGATCTCATTGTTCACCTTCAGGAATTCCGCCTTATGCATCTTCAAGCTCTCATCCATAGCCAAAGCTTTCTTAGCAGCAATGAGGGAAAATTTCTGCAACTTCTCCATGGTACCATTTAAGGCGAGATAGTTAAGATGTCTCGCCATGGCCACAACATTAGAAGCTTCATTCGACCCCCTCAACCTCTCGCACTCAACTAGCGACTCTTGATAAGCCTTCTAGCTGGCCTTATATTTATGCTTAAACTCTTTCTCGGCCCTATGATAATACTAAGCCTTCACAAGTACCTCCCCAACCACCGCCTAGCTCTAGTAAGGAGAAGAGTATCATCAATGAGAGAAAAGATGATCAAAGAACTCCAAGATAAATAAAAAAAGATAAGAGAACATACCCCGGTTATCTGGTTGTATCCCTTATCTATTAGCTCGCCAAAGGGGAGACTTGGGCAGATGTGTCCTGTCCTAGGGAAGGACGCCTTTAATCAAAACAGTGCAAGCTACTTTTGCATCATAAAAAATAGACTGCTAACTTATAACCCCATAGTTGGGAACGAAGAAACCTTCAGCCGAGTGACGAGCGGGATCCTTAGCAGAAGGAGAGATGGGATCCTTACCCTTATCGCTTCTTCTCTTCATGGGTCCCCCACTTTTCTCTCTATTTCTTGGAGGAGAGGTAAAGATAGCCATTTTGGAAGATGCACTACATGTAGAATGGGCAAAAGAGACCCCAGGGCCTCCAGCCGCCTGTAAACTAGACCCATGAGGCATTGTAGCAGCCTCACTACTCTTCTTCTTGTTGTGACCACCCTTATTTTCCTAACGCCCACATTTCCTGGTGACTAAAGAGGTTAGGGTAAGCTGGTCAGAAGAAGAATCAGAATCCCTAGCTTGCCCAACAGCCACTGCGAAAGATGCGACCTCTCAAACCACGGCTAGAGACTTAGCACCCACACCCTCTCCAAGGATTGCATCCCTACTGATACCCCTCCTAACTTCCTCAATGGAAACCTCCCCATGAATGTCCTCCTATTCCCGTTCATCCAAAACCTCTAACAAAAGTCGCCGATTAACTAACACTGCACAAGGAAAGCCAGGGAAACACAGAGTGTTAGTGCCCAAGAACAAAATTAAAGGGATAAAGAAGGACAGAGTGACGACACTAACGGAGCTCACATAAAAGCCATACATCCCCAAGACCGTGTCGTTTGAAGTCTCAGAACTGACCACCACAACCGATAGGCACCTTTGGCATCTTATGGGTTTTAACATCATCAACCCCCATTTCTAGAGCTGCATTACCCCTACGAATGTTCACTACTGACCAGGAGGTTAGGAAGTTGAAAACGACCTTGAGTCCTTGGAAAAGAAGAACCTATCTTTCCACCTATGGATCTAGGTAGGCATATTATCTAAAACCACATCATTCCTATCCCTACGCTAGAAATGGAACCACCCAGGAAAGCTATGATTGGTGATTAAGATGTAGACATTCACAAACAGACCCAGGGTGGGAGTCCTACGTATCTGACCACATCTAATGATGAAGGCCAAGATGACCTTCTAGGCATTGGCACGAGTTGCTCGAGGACAACCCTATAGTGCCGGAGCATCACCGATAGGAAGTCATGAACTGGGAAACAAAGCCTATTCATGAGGGCATGTTCATAAAACATGCCTCACCCTCTCTCTATTGTTGGCCCTCTCCCCAGCTTTAGGGATTCTGTGACATAAACTCCGGGCTATGATAAACTTCCCTAAATCTCTCTAACTCTCTCGTGGTCAACCGCAAGGCAGCTTGGTTAATGGGCAACCTAGATGTTAGATCTGACTTAGACCATGTCATCTTGATCCTCGCACGAGGTAATCTCATGATAACCCTCTAATCACGACCCAAAACAGAGCCACAAGGGGGATATCCCTGAGCAGACGTTTCGACACCGAAACCTGAGTAGTAGCCATAGTCAGAAGAAGTAGTGGCAGACACCATGTCAATAGAAGAGAAAATAAAAATGTCACTTACAAGTTCGAAAGTAAGATGGAGAGGAAGCAGACAAATAAACACTAAAAGTTTGATCAACTGGTGCTCGCACTGTCACCGCAAAAGTAGCAGACACTAGACGAAGCAAGAAGGAAGAGAAAATCATAGGTCCAAACGCCGTCATTATGACCCCATCGGAATATATATATATATATATATAAAGGGATAGGAGAGGACAAACCACAAACCCCGAAAAGAATGGATGAGATCAAAGCGATACCAACACGTCATGCCATAGCCAATCATCTAAGAAAAGAGCGACATGTAAACACCCTGGAGATCAAACCTTTGGAATCCCCAATGACATAGCCAAAAAGTGCAACCGTAATCAAGGGCTATCATGACCCCATGACATAACGATGTGACAACCCGAAGCCCTAAATATGGCATAGTAGGAAAGTATTAACTCCCCCAATTTCAAAAGCGGAGAAAGGGGGAAGGAATCAAGGAGACCCTCGACCTTTGTACCAAAGCTCAAGGGAGTGGGGGACACCTCATATACCATAGAATGATCAGCCAATAAGGAAGCGACACAAAGATAGATTGCCAAGACCAGAATACCCGATCAAACGAAGAGATGGTCTAGCAATCAAAGGGCCCAATAGCACGAAGATCAATTACCAGGACCAGAAGACTCGAGCTGACGAACTGACGAACATATGACAGATGGTCTGGCGATCAGAGGGCCCACTAGCACGAAGATCGATTACCATGGCCAGAAGACCCGAGCAGGCAACCAACCAATTAGATGAATAGATGGATAGACTTCTAGCCATCCAGATCACCTTGCGCCAAATAGGAAACTTCTCTTCCCATGCCTATGTGTCATCTATATCTGACAATAATATCTGTAATCCCCCTTAAGCTTGACCCCCAAGCTGACAAACTTAACTAGGGTTACTCAGTTATACACTCAAGATTGACCATGGTCAGATTAGTTGTTATAGCTCTGGTTAATTAACCCGAGGATAACCATTGGTTAACCGTTAGGATCTTGGAGTGCCCATTAGGAAATTAGCTACCTCAACATGGATAAAGACAGGATTAAGCACACTTTAACAAGGCCAGATCACAAGGGAAAGGGACCTATTGGCCAATGAGGAAGCTCACCCACCACAATATAAGAAAGGCCTGAGTAAGGAAGGAAGGTAAGAAACTTTGAACCCTCAGAGCTCTATAGAGGTTTTCCCTTCTCATCTCCAATTCTAACATGAGCTTCGGAGAGCCTTTCCCAGAGATCGGCTCCGAAACTAGGTCTTCATTTGTGGCTTGCAGGTACCGAGGAGGCAAGAATCTGCAACATCATATATAGTCATAGGCCTCTATTAAAGATATGGGGATCTTTTGGGTTTGTTGACTCTTCTACCTTATAAATGGGATCATGGATCAAGATATTGGTATCATATCAATCGATATGTATTGATAGTGTTAGTATTTGTTATTGATATGGATTGTACGTATCAACAAAAATGTGTTTTTTAAATTTACACTCGAGCCCCAATCTGTTTTGTATTAGTATCAATATGTATCAATAACGATAGATACATCCATCGATAATGATACCTATGATCTTAAATGGGATGAGTTAGAGTCATGGCTTGACCTAGATCAGGTTGAGAAGTACTTGAGGAATGAAATGGCCCAACCTCCAATCAGGCTGACCAATTGTATATTTATATTGATATGAGACATAAAAGATAATTTTTACCAAGAAAACATACAGAAGATAATACAAATGTAAAAATTGGCAATGATATACACATAATTATAATAATTCCTTCTAAGAAAACATACAGGAGATAATACAAATGTAAAAATTGGCAATGATATACACATAATTATAATAATTCCTTCTGTCTTCATGTGTGAAGCCTTCTTGCTATTCCAATGTTTGGGATAAATTTCTCCTTTCAAGTCCATCGGTTTTTGGGCCAAAACCTTCTTCTTTATCCAAGTTGCTGACATGGTGGAATAGAAAGGCCATCGCGGTACCTCTCAAGTGTGTCTGGCTTTCTGGTTTAATACTCAATCCATTGCATGTTTTAAATCAATACATTGCATATTTGGTTAAAACCCAACTTAAGAAGATTTTAGGCACAATGTCAACACTAGAGTGTCCTATTGGAGAGGCTTTGAAGAAGTGCATTAAAGAAGCGTGTCCAGTGATGAGTTTATCAGTTATATCATTGGAGGCTAGGACTTTATATTATTAAGACAGTTGAATAGTGCATATGTAAGTAAAGTGGATTTAGAATTGGGACGGCTGAAGCTAGATAACCTAGGTAACTCTAGTGCAGGAGGTATATAAAGGAACTCGGATGGTGTCTTCGAAGGTTGCTTTTCTAACTTTTTAGGAGTTCATTCAAATTTCTATGCTAAATTTTCAGCCCTCTTTATCGGGTGACAAATGATCAGAAGCAAAGGCATTTAGTGTGGATAGAATGTGATTTTATTGCAGGTCATTAGTATCCAAAAGAAGATTATTCCATAGATTTTTAAGCAACAATGTTATGCAAATTTGGATTTCTCTTACATTATTTGTTGGCCAAGAAGAGTGCATCATGGCCAACAAATTCCTCAAGAGTCTCATTCTTGGCATTCTCATCCAACTTTTGTACGGGATGAAATTATTTTGGATGTCCAGGGAAGGCCAGATTTTGATTCGTAAATTAGCTTTAGTCTAATATCTTTTTGTCTTTTTTTTTGAGGTCTTTGTTGATGGCAATGCCGAAGGTGGAACTTTATAAGTTAAAAAATCTTTTAGTTTTTCTTGCTCTTTGCTAATGGCAATGCCGAAGGTGGACTATTAAGATTTTTTATTTTTTTTGGTTTCTATCTGGATATACCTAAGCATTAATCATGTACATCTATTTTCTATTTAATATATTCTTTGTTGATACATAGGGAAAAAAAAATCAAATAAACATGAATTATTGTTACAAAATTTACTAACTAAAATAAAATTCTCCCAAAGAGAAGGCACCACAAGAACATTTCAAAACACAAAGGAATAAGAAGTTGTTTATAGAAGATGAGCATTCCTAACATGTGTGATGGATAATAATTTACCATCACCCACCATAATCCTATTGGAACCATGAGAGAGAGAGAGAGAGAGAGAGAGAGAGAGAATTACATGTCATGTGCGCAGAAGCTCTAGAGTCCAGATACCATGTCTGATCAGAAGCCCTCCTCCAAAGATATTGAACCTGAAGATTTTGGAACATGATCATCTCCATAAGAGTGATCATAAGGTTGCCTGCAGGTAGCAGCATTATGATAAATTTATGACAAATTTGGCAGGGTATATTTATTTGTAGAAGAATTACCAGCTGAAATATCCTTGGATTATGCAACCACGCCCCTTGTAATAGTTGGTTCTTCCATGACCTTGAGATAAAAAACCTCCTTTGACACATGTCCTAGTAGTGTGATCAAATTTGTGACACAGTTGACATTGCACACTAGATTTGTTGGTAAAATCCCAACCAAAAGAGGGGCAGACACCGTATCAGATTCTGGATGCAATTGCTACAACATCAACTTATGATTTAAGAGAAGAGGTGAAGCTCTTTAAACAGCATAGCTCTTTACCAAGTGCGTATAACACCATATCGGCATCTAAGACTTGATGAGCCAATGGCACGTAACGCTACAAAAAAGAAAAAAAAAAGAAAACAGGGTTAATAGGGGTGGATTTTTAGGGGCGGTTGTTTTTTATCCACCACTAAAAATTGACCTTAGGGGCATTTTTTTTATCCACCCCAAAACATATATAAATAGGTGCTTTTTTTTTTTTTTTTTTTTTTTTTTTTAAATTCACTCCTAAAATTAAGAATGAAGGATGGTTTTTTATAGTTCGCCACTAAAGTCTAAGCCATAAGGGCTGTTTTTTATAGTTCACCGCTAAAGTCTAGGCCATAAGGGCAGTTATTGAGTCCACCATAATGGTTTTTTTTTCATTATAATATAAGCATCAGTTATCCTATAGGGGTGGTTTATTTTCCGCCTCCAAAGTGTATACTAGTAGCGATTTGTTTTCCACGTCTAAAGGTCTCGTACAACGCAAGATTATGTTTCAAGTTAGAGGCAAAATGTACAATGGCGCTTTTATATCCGCCCCAATAAGTAGTTTTAGTTTTTTTTTTTTTTAAATGAAAATATCTCCTTCTACCATGAAACCCTAACACCATCTTTGATCACTTCTCCTAAACCCTAACATCATCTTTACCTTCCCTCTTTTGTGCTCCAATCTAGCGACTCCAACTAGAATCAATGTTGTGGGAGCATTGTTGTTTCACATATCGTTAGTGTTCAGACCGGACACTCGTTTCAAATCACTTCCTTGACCTTTTGTTTCTATTCCCATTTATAAAAAGTCAAAGATGGTTGGCAACCCTTTTCTCCATTATCTACAAATCTTTGCTTCGATTTGAGTTGAAATAGAGAAACTCCTCGAACGAACGAAGATTTTGGAAGAGAAACAAATGGAGAGAGAACCTAACAGAGGTGACGATTTCATTCTTTCTCTGAGTAAAAACTTTATTTTTTTGCTAACGATGAGCCTTCTGCTTGACTAGTCCCCCGGGCCCGTTACTGACCCCAAAACTACATGGACCGGGTCATACCAGGGTTGAATGAGAACCATTCAACTTTCACTGAAAGTAGTGAAGAGCACTAAACACCACCATGTGAGTGGCTCCAAGGAGGTAAGAGGAGTCAAACTCAAAACCACATGCTTCCTAAGGCAAAGGTCCCTTGCCAACTTTGCCACCCCCTTGGGGTTGTTTTTCTTTCTTCGAATTAACTTAAAATTGTGTTTTCCTTACCACTTTCATTTGAGATTTTTGAGATCTGATTATGTTTCGGGGGTTGAATTTTGTTGTGTTTGGGACGTGGTAAGAGTTTGTGGATGATATGTTGTATTTATAGTCTCCATATAGTCGTATGCTCCTAGTATAGTGGCTCTGTTCCATTTATGAGACTTAGAGTAGCTTCCTAGGGTTTCAGATTAGGATAGGATTATGGATGGAAGTGGGGAGGTGGAGATGGGAGTGGGTGTTTTGGAGCAGTAATACTCCCAAAGGTAAGGTTTTCAACATGGGAGAAACCATAACAGTTTGTAGATTAATCCTTTTGGGGGTTTCAATAAGGCATAATTTGTGGCTATTCTTGGCAGTTTAAATCTATCTCTAGTAGTTTGTTGTGCCTATGAATTTGGTAGTTTTTTCTGTTTCCGTTAAGTATGAACTAAAGAGGCATAGGATATTTCAGAGAACAATTTGTCTTTTTTTTAGGGGGGGGTGGGGGAGTGGGTGGAGGGGGTGAGGGGCTGGAGCTTCTTATCTTTCTTAGGTTTCATTCCTCCCTTCTTTGTTCAATTTGTTGAAAGTTAAAAGAAATGAATGATTCTCTATTTATGGATTAAAAAATTTAAGGGAAATTTACTGTTAAGTTTGTCTTGAATTCTTGACCCATTTTGAAGAATAACCCGCTCTGACATATTTTGGTGGTGACTTGAATAGGAATTTTTCTGAGGTCTACCCCCGCGGTATGATTTGACCCGATGGGTCGACCCGTGACTTGGAGTATACTATGTACTATAGTCTTGTTGAGCAAGTCATTGTAATTTGGGGGGTTTTTCAAGCTAGGGTTTCAAGGCGAGTTTTCTCGCCACTGCTTGGGTATAATCTCTCTTTTACATAGTGAAACATCTTCTTCTTTGCCCGAGGATGTAGCACATCACATCGGTGTGTGAACCTTGTTAAATCTCTGTGTGTTGTGCGATATGTCTTAATTTATTTTTGTATTTCTTGGTGTTTGCTCAAAAATTTACATCCACCTCCCCTTGTGTTTGCCTTTATTACATCACCCCCTATAGTTTTGTTTATTACGTACATTTAAACCTAAAAAGCTAACACCATGACTAGTGTTAGTTTTGAAAGTGAAAAGACCTAAGTGCCCTTCACAGATATACCCAACCTATTATGCCCTTTGACACATTTCATAACACAAAATCCCCAAATTCCACCCAACCGAACAATTACCTTGTCCTTCGAAGGTGGAGGAGCTTTAGATTTTCTAGTGAAATGAAGAATACTCTCTAGTGAAGGCATGAGGTTGCATGCGCTATATTTCTAATCTTTTTTCAAATTTCTTCCCCCATCTCTTTTCCTCTAAAAGTTTATGATCATCCACGATTGTTAGGGCATGACTATAGTTTCAACTTATCGATTGTTAGGGTCAATGTATAGGATTTGTCTACTCCTCAATTTTAGTGTCAGTCTTTAATTGTAGGTGGGGTGGTTGCTGGTGTAGGTAAGCAGAAGAACAATGTAGCAGAGGGAAAGAACCATAGTAGTGAAGTACTGGACATTACTGAAGCACTGAAGATCAATCTATGGAAGTTAATATGGGATTTTTGTTCTGATCTTGTTCTTATAGAAATCTATTATCTAGTTTATGTACTTTGTTGATGGGTGCTTAAATGTGTTGAAGATAAAGGATTTGCTATAGAAAGGTCATTATATTAATCATCTGACATTACTGTTCCCAGAGAACCAGATCACACTGTTTTTGTTGTTACACTTAAATCATCTCAAATCACAATCTTTCTCTTCACCAAATTACTATCTAAGCATCCATCTCTACAAAGCTTGAAACATAAAAGGTATTTATCTTCACATGTAATTGTCAAGTAGTTAGAAGATGGAAGAAGCTAGTAGTAATCCAAGGGGGCAATTGATTACTTACCGAGCCGCGGTTTCGTCACAGTTTACTACTGCAGCTCCATTTTCATATATAAATGGATTATTTGTTCCATTCAAAGTAAAATCCCTTAATTGTATTACTCTGACATAAAAAAATAATACTTGATTGATACCTGGACCACTAGCCAGTTAGTAAAGCTGATATATGTTGAATTATCTCTTAACTACTAAGTCCCTAAGATTTTGCAGTCATCAATGGTCATAACTTTGAAAATTCCCTATCACATATGCTCAATTATCTTTTAATACTATACTCTAATGATCATAGACTACTTCAAATATAAAAAACCCAAAGAAGAGCTGTAGAATTGAAAGTAACTATTATCCAAATAACTGCCATCACCATCTGCTCACTAGTAACAGAATCTTCATCCACAACTCTGAAGTTCATGGGTTTCACACATCCACAAAGATATGTAGTCCAAGATACGCAACCAAAACATAGCCTTTACATTAAAGGTCTTATAGAAAGGTGTAACTCTAAATTATTTTTTCATGTATATTTTGCAGGTACATAATGCCATCATCTAGTGTGAATGGTAGCAACCAAGGTTCATCTCTAAAGTATTTGAACATTGTCTGCTACCGCCAAAAAAGGACACTTATTGGAATATCAGAGAATGTTAATAGCAAGCACAAATTATAGTATTGCTACCCCATTGCACCTAATGGATGTGGATTCTTTTCTTAATGTGACCTTGTAAAAGAACCAGGAGTGTTTCTGCTTACCAGAGACAACATCAACACAATTACTCACAAGATAGTTGTAGGTGAGAGAAGTCAAGAAGATCAAAGAATGAAGGAAGAGATTCGTGCTCTGAACAAAAGAATGAAGCATTTGGAGAAGTCTATTAGAACACTACATATTGTAATAGTTGTGTTTGTGTTGGTCATTGTAGTCCTGTTTACGAGAAAATGAGGAGTTAGGGAAGATGATATATAAGTTATAATTTTTTTTTTCTAAACATGGAAAGTGTACATTTTAATACTATTGCAATGGTTTTATTATGTTAACCCTAGTATGTTTATAATTGACTACCTGGTTACTTTAGTCAAACAGGGAGCATTTCCCTTCAACACAGAACAATTTGGACTTAATTTTGAAATGGACATCATTTCGTTTCAGTATGAGACCTCATCAAAAACCTATTAAGATGCATCTATACAGTATAATTAAGTACACTTGATTTCAAAAATCTTCATCCCATTACATCATAATATATATATATATATATATATAACAAATTAAGATGCATCCATACAATCTAAATCTCATCAACATCAGCATATAAATATTACAAGTCATACCTCTCTCTTTAAAATTGTTCCATAACCCATTAAAATTCATTCATCCCATGACCTTAAGAAAAAAATAATAATAAGAACATATTCTCTGCAGAAACATCCTTCTTGAAAGAGCTTCTGCTCTCATCAGCAACATCCATCTTCCTTTTTCTTCTTAGCCTGTTTTGCCTTCTATTTTGCGTACTTCACAACTTTCCTGGCCAAGGTTTTATCTTCATTTATTTGCATTGTAGGCTGGGTAGATGCTTGTGACGTAGTCAATACTTGAGAGCTGGTGCTTCATGTTGACTCTCATTCCTTTGCTTTATCTGCACAAATTAATAAAGAGTGGGGCACACAAATAAGTTAATTATTTTTCAATTGTAAAAATACGTGAGAGGAGTTACCTTCATTCATGTTGTTTTCTTTTTCTTTGTTTGTTCTCCATCGTGAGAACATGTTCTCTTGTTTTGGCCTACTAGTTTGTAGATTTCACATCTGAGACTTGATGATTTCTTTCTGAACTCCACAGTAGGACCCTCATCAACTTCTCTTTTTTCTATTTTTATGAGGTCTATTAGGCCTCCTTTTAAGAGATGGAAAGTGGACCAACCCATCGAAACCATCAACTACCAAATCAGCCAATGCTAAAAGTGGTTAGATGAACTCACTATATACTTGAAGATATGTGTTGCATGGTAGTATGGATTGTAGTAAGCTTCAAGTGAACCCCTAATGTGTATGATAGCTACTGCTGCATGTTTACAAGATAACCCAATACAATCCCATAACCTAAGTGAACCCCTAACGTGTATGATAGCTACTGCTGCATGTTTACAAGACAACCCAATACAATCCCATAACCTAACCACATATCTACACTGAAAAATTGACCACAACCCTGCCATCATGAATATCTACCACTTCAAATGCCTGTGTTTACCTTGATACACTATACATTCCCTTACTTTCTGTTGGACCTTGTATAAATTTTTCTTCATGTTAGGTGTGACTAGGATATAATCTAGGTAGTTGTAATCCTTTTGAAAGTTCTTAAACATCATATTCATGATTTTCAGTGTTATCTGATCAATTACCAATATAATAGGCTTCCCCCTGACATCGATATCCAACAGTTGAATGACTCGGCCGTGTTACGATTATTTGAGGACTCTTCACTTTAATATCAAATGCATGCCTTGACCATAATCTTGGAGGATTATTCATCAACCAAATAAATGCTTCATTGGATATCTCTTTGATGGAATTTATTTTCTTCTCAAATTGGATGACAGTTGTTGTTGATGCTGCTGACCAGAAGTGCTTCTTATATACTTGTCCTAAAAATACTAACTTGAAGTTCAGCTACAGATGTCTCCCACAAAATCTTTGATGAGCATTAGGGAATATTCTGGTGATGGCATCTGATAAACCCTAAACAACATAAACAATAAAAATAAAAGTCAACTATATATGATATTAAAGGATGGCATAAACGATTTTTGCTACAGATTAGTAGCATACCTTTTGTTTGTCTGACATAAAAGTTAAAGTCATATCATCAGATGCCGGTCCAAGAGCTTCATGTAGAATTTCAAGGATAAAAAGTGAATTTTCCTTCCATTCAACCTCTACTATAGCATATACCACCGGGAACAATTCATTATTCCTATCAGAAGAAACTGCTAACAAAAAAATACCTCCATATCTACCCTTTAAGTGGCAGCCATCTAGACCAATGAATGGACTACATCCCTTCAAAAAATCAACAAGACAAGCTTTAAATCTAACAAACATTCTCTTGAACACTGTGTTCACTAACATGTCATTCCTCTCGTGGTACTGGATCGTGAAAAAACTGCCTGGCATCTTCTCCAACACCAACCAACCATATATAGGTAACAGAGCATAGGAATCCTTATGACTACCTTGAGTCATTTCCAGGGCAATAATGCACGCCCGATACAACTTCATGTAAGGGGTTTAATCTTGTATGTTTCATGCAAGAAGGTAGCCATGGACTTTATAGTCATATCTAGCTTAACCTTAAGGTGAGGAGTAAGTTTTTTTTTTTTGCAATCCAATGTGATATAATACTTTTGTGATCTATTGACAATATATATGCATGTTTTGGATTGTATGACTAGATCATAAATGCCGTAGAATCCTTACGCCCCCTTATTATCATCAATTGGAAGCATGTATTCTCTAAGTACAACTAAGAGCCTTGCATATTGTAATAACTCTTGTTTTCTCATTATTAGGTTTCAATTTATCAAAACCCTCTTGAATAAAAAACTATTACAGGACAGCCCTAAAATGATTCACATCATCGTATGTAGTTTCAATGACTCAACATCTTCATCATCTTCTGAAACAGATTGAACCTCACCAACATCCAACTCATTATTCCCCTCTACATCACACTCTTCAATAAGGCTTTCAGCACTTTCACTTTCACTTTCATCATCCATAGACTCATCATTTTGATATACCCAATCTTCATCACTTGTAGAAACATTCGGTCTTTGAGTTGACACATCTCCCATATCAGCAACATTTCTAATTCCTTACTCCCATACTAGAAGATACCTGAGGTCCTTGTAGTGATTCATCTGAATTTTCTCTAACAATGTGGACTTTTCTTTCTTCTCTACTAGTTATGAATCAAGTATTTAGGTTGATCCATCTGGACTAGAAGAACTATTACTAACAGCCTCCAATCCATTAGTGTGAGCAATACTTGCACCCATAGATCTTCCAGGTAAAGCAACAACTTTAGTATGGGCTTTACCTTTACCTTTGCTAAGAGCATTAGCAGTAGCATTAGCATTGGCACTGTCACGGCAGGGGGCATTATTCAAAATCATTTGGGAACCCCTTTGATTGGCTTCTCCTCTTTTAGAGGTGTATCATCTAATTTCTATGCTGAGTTTTCTAGATTTTTTGAAGCTATCAAATTAGCAAAGCAGCTAGGTTTATCATAGATTCAGGTGGAATGTGACTCTCAAGCGATGGTTTGGTGTATAGACAGAAGAAAGATTCCATGGTGCTTTCGTTAAAAGTGGCTCCTCCTAAGGAGATGCTTGGATGGTATTCAATGGGATGTCAGACACTGCTTCAAGGAAGTTAATTCAGTTGCAGATGGTTTGGCTAAACACGCAGCAACTCAAAGGCTCTCTATGATTTGGGATACTCAGCCAAATTTTGTTTCAAATGACATAGAGTGGGATGCAACGGGTAAATCGAGATTTAGATTTACCTAATTTTTACCTATATCTTGGCTCCCTTATCTACTGATGGCAATGCCAAAGGTGGAGTAGAGGGTTATGTGTGGTCTCTGTATTGTTTCTTTTGTATTTTCTCCCTGTATGGCTTCGGCCTTTCTCTTTCTTCATAATTAATTCATTCCTTGCTGACCTTAAGCCAAAAAAAAAATGGTGAAACATGTTAAATCTAGTGCAACAGGCAATATATTAGTGTATAATGTTAAACATGTTGTTTTCATTCCTTCTACTACTAATGGATCAAGAGTCTTACAAATAACAACTGTCGACCATTTTCACTTTTAAATTTTAGAGCAATGGTTGTGAGGTGTCCTAATCACTTTAGTTGGTGTGGAAGAATTCTCACAAAGTTTGTTGACCCAGACTATTATGTCCACGTGGACATGGTCTATGGCATGTACAATTTTGTCATCCACCATATACCTGAAGGCCATAATGTAAGGTTTAAAATCAGATCTGAGATTTCTAGTGAGATGAATGTGCAATATGTACAACCTGTTTGGTTTAGATGGGCTAGATGTCATCAAACTAATAGTATATGACCTTGAAGATAACCCTAATGATGACATTGATAGGTATACAGTCAACCAGTACTCCAGTGATGTTTATAGAGAAACAAGTAAGAGGAAAGCTGTGTCACACACTTCAGCTGGACAATAATGGGTTCTGGCATAGGTATCCAGAAAAGGGGAAAGTAGTATGTGGAGACTGAAATGGATAGCAATAGAAGGGGAAAGCAACATATTAGAAGAGGTGGTGGGGTATGTAGAGCTAATACAAGTGCTATTAGTGATGGAAGTGAACGAACAACCATCTACATTGATTTTATAGCACCCCATTGAAGGGCATTCCCAAAAAATCTCTTTAATAGTTTTATAGCAAGGAGGGGCACGAACTAGATGCATCGATGCAAACATCATGGGATCTTTTAGGGACTTGATCTTGATCAGAGTATAACAAGATAGGTCCTGGAGATCATGGAGAATAGCTTTGACTATCAACCTTGGCACCCTACTACAGTTGTCATAACGCCTACGATTTCTCTCCAACCAGATTTGGTAACAGATATAAATCAAAGCAAACATTCCAGATCACTTTTAGGGGGGAAGCATTGCCTTTTCTCTTCCACCAAGAGAATAACTCTTGAATGGAAACGAAGCCATGCCAGGGGAGATTACAATTTTTTAAAAAATCTATCTATATCATAGCTGCAAATTGATAATTTAGGAAAATATGAGAAATTGACTCAGAATCAGCCTGGCATATAGAACACCTAGACATCAAAGGCACTGCCCTAACCATAATTTTCTCGTCTGTAGGTAACTTCCCATAAGAGAGGCGCCATCCAAAAGTAGAAAAACGAGGGGCTACACCCTTCCCCCAAACCAGATTATACCAAGGGACAAACTGAGCCTTACCCCGAACCCCCTCCTATGCCGATAAAACAAAGAGAGTGTCACACCCTGTTCACACAGAATCGGACCGGTGACCGAGTTAACTCCGGTTAACCCAAACCTGCCAGGATCATCTGATACAGTACTCAACCACAGCATACACACATCTAAGATCACGTTCAAAAATCTCAGCGGAAGACTTAAAGTACCTGGAAATACCCCCAATATACTTGATACCCAAATTGTAGTATATAAATAAATACATGTGGGCCCGTAGGCATGATATTTACACAAAAAGAATAAAAATTCACATATCAAGTACACAAAAAGGGGTCATCAAAAGAATAAAAAAGTAAAGCTCAGCACGGTGTCAATATTGCGGTCCCACAGCACAGCCTTCGCACGAGGAATCCGTGCCGTGCTCATATTCCTCGGGGACCCACCAATCCTCTTCAGAGAATTCAACTGTGGGGCCTGATCTTTGATCTTCAGGCTGGTGACCTGCAAAATCATCTAAAAGAGGTGTACACGTGGGATGAGCTCACTAGCTCAGTAAGTGAAAAGAAGGACCACGCAACAGTCCACACAACAATCACAACCATATGCACTATATGCTATGCAATTCATTTTAAATCACATCCACCTAAACAACATTACTAAGTCTTTGGTTTAGTGCTACTACAACCACAGTGCGCTTATAATCCGGGTACAAGCCGTGAACTCCATCCCGTGATACACCCATAGGGCTGTCGGAGAAGGCCCACCGTGAGTACTCGGAAAAGTAAAGCATGCCGACTACCGGCTCTCAACATAAAAGTAAATGAAAGAAAATAAAGATGCTGACTCTAGCAATTTAAAAGCAGTATGATTGATCCTCTTGAATATACCACCAAGGTTGTCGACTGTCCTAATGACCCGTTGGGCGTATGTCTAACCGCCACAGTGACCCGACAACTGCGACCACTGCTTCCCCCCAAATGGTAACCCAACACCTCAACCCCTGTTGGGAAGGGTCGTAGCACGGAAAAATGATAATCCTAAACCGCATGCTCGTATATGACATAGTACGATTGCATAGTGCCACCGCGTCCCATTCCACGGGCCACCAATGCACTCGTTTCTAAGCCGACTACGACATCTAGTCTATTAATGCATCATGCACAATGATTCCATCATTCATCACATAAGCACATCATCAATTGACATTGAGAAAGTAAACACAACACACATATCATAATAATATGAGGACGAGAAAACTACATATAATTTGCATGATGACATGGCTAATCTAGATACATTTGAATGAATGCCAAGCAAGCCTTAAAATAAGGCCAAACGTCATCTCCCCACTTACTTGTAGTGTACAAAGACTCACACCCAGTACGGGTGAGATCCGGCGCGAGAAACGTAAATTTCGATGAACCTATCATAAGTGAAGGGGGTTAGCATTTCACCACTTTGGGATCAAAACTAACAAGATTTGATGACAAAATCATGTTTAGAATCATAAAAGAAGGTCGCACGTCCGTTTTGGGCCCATTCGGACACAAAAATCACATTGAGGGCCTCTCGGGTGGGTCGGACAGCCCACCAGTCACGGCCCACCGGTCTTCACAGGTGGGCGGGTTGGCCCACCAGTCCTGATCGACGGGCAGGTCGACCCACCGGTGGGGGCCGAGGGTCGGCTAGGATCGACGGGCAGGTTGGCCCACCGATCGACCCACCGATCATGATTGACGGGCAGGTCGGCCCACTGATCGGGGCCCACTGGTTGGCCTCGAAGGCCTGCCCTCTCAGGCGGGTGCCCTCAGGTGGGCCGTTTGGCCCACCGGTCTCGGCCCGCCTGAGAGGGCAGAAAAATACCATTTTCCTTGAAACTTTTCCCAACCTTTGGGAAAACAAATGGGGCTTTTCCAAACCCATTTTTCACACATTCAAGGTCTCATAAGATGATTCTAACCTAGATCTAAGTTAGATTTAAGGATTGGAAAGCCATCTTACCTTCTTTGCTAAAGGACTCTTTCTAAACCCCAAAAATCACTTCTTAGCTCAAGAAATCACCAATGCTTCTCCAACATTGTAAACACTTCTTCAAATCCTTCAAAATCAACACATAGACCATCTATCAAACCTTAGATTTGTCATTTCAAGGGGGATTTACAAGATCTCAAGGAACTTTACCCAAATCAAGGGTTTTACTTGGGTTTGATGAAAGTTTAAGAAACATAGCATTTGCTCACCTCCAATCGTAGATCTCGTGTTGGGGATCACTCTTCCGACGTTGGAATGGGAAGATCAAACTTTGGCACCGCTTAAATCCATTTCTTCTTCCTCTTCCTTCCCTTTTCCTCTTCTCCATTCTCTTTTCTCCCTTCTTTCTCTCTCCTCTTTAATCTTCTCACCAACTTCTAAATGTAATAAATGAGATATTGAAAAACACAAAATAATGTTATTTATACTTTCCTAAAACCACTAGTAACCACATGGGTGGGTCACTCAGGTGGGCGGATGCGCCCACCTATGACCACCCACCTGAGGGCCGAAAATTGGCCAACAAGTGGGATTTTGATGGAATTCGACTCTCGGCCCAAGGTATATTATACATATGCGCTTTAGGATAAGGCTACATACCAGCATTATCCGTACATGGTCTTATGATACGTGCATGTGCACGGCTTGGGTACACCCGTCTCCTTTGGCACTGGCTCGGACTTGTCTGGCCAACCGGTGTTCAACGTCACCCTTGCCATCGTGGTCCATAAGGAACCCGCCTTAACCCTCTCCGGTTCGGGTCCTGCATGGTTAAACTGGGTCAACCGTGTAATTAGACTGGGTTTAAAAAGTAGGGTATCACAGAGAGTACCTGACTGAGTAAGGGACCATACTCGGATATCAGGTTGAGCCACAGAGGGAAGGGGAAACTCCTTAACCTATGAAACAATAAGCCTAAGGGATTGATCTTCGACTATAGGAAGATCCCAGACCCCATCCCGAATGAAATCTGCTACTTTAGCTACCAAAGAAGCTTCGAGATGAACTTGAATCATGTCTAAAATGGACTTGTCAAAGAGCCATCGGTCTGACTAGAAATTGATACTCTCACGCATATCCCACGATCCACCACTCTTCTGAGCTAGCAAATTCCCAAATCTTCTTTAAACCAGACCAAATAGAGTAACAGAGGTATGACATCTTTGGGGAACCTGATTGAGACGAAAAATCCCTCTCAAGAAGGATGCCACAGCCGAATTATCAATTTCGATGAACCAAGCTAGCTTCGCAAGTATAGATAGATTCACATCTCTCAACCGTCTAACCCCCAACCCACCTTCCAGTCTAGGCTTGCAAACATCGTTCCACTTCACTGTAATGGCTCTAGCTGATTCGGAGTCCCCACTCCAAATAAAGTTCCTCATCCATCGTTCTATTAGAGCAATAGTGGAGGCTGGCCATAGATAAATAGAAAAATTATGAATGGGAATGCTCCCTAGAATAGATTTAACCAGCTCGATTCGACCCGCCATGGACAGCACTCTTCCTTTCCACCTTGCCAACCTCGCCTTGAATTTATCAACTAGAGGCAAAATAAAATCCTTCTTGACTCTTCCTCTGAATATTTCCATCCCCAAGTACTTTATGGGAAATTTATATTCTGGAATATCAATGATCTCGTTTATTCTTCTCTTCCTGAGAGTAGGGATTTTCCCGAAGAAAACCTTACTTTTCTCCATGCTAATGACTTGACCAGAGTTTGTCTGACACATATCCAATTTTTTTTTGAGATGACGGACCCCTCTCAATTCTGCAATACTGAAAATAAAAATATTGTCAGCATACAACAGATGAGTAGGGGTAGGGAAGTTCCTCGGACCTAGTAATGCATGGATTTTATTGTCAAGCTTTAGAAGCTTCAGACCACAACACAAGACCTCCTCTGCAATGATGAAAAGAATTGGTGAGAGCGGGTCTCCTTATCTTAATCCTCGTTCCACACCAAAGAAACCCCTTGGGCCAACATTAATAAGAATTGATAACTTGGTAGAGAGAAGAATCTGATGGAGCCGATCAATTAAGGTATGGGAGAAACCAAATTTATGATTAACATCAAACAGAAAGACCCAGTCTAAAGTTTCATATGCCTTTTGAATATCGAGCTTTAAAGCCATGCCACCCCCAAAAGCCTTCGAATGCATAAGGTTAGCCAGTTCAGAGGTCATACAGATGTTGGAAGAGATAATTTTGCCCCTTTGAAAGGAACCTTGTTCCTCAGATATCAATCTAGGAAGAAAGTTAGATAGACACATTGCAAAGATCTTTGGAATAATTTTAAAAAAGAAGTTACCAAGACATATAGGGTGAAATTGGGAAACTTTGCAAGCACCATCAACCTTTGGGATTAAAGAGAGGAAGTTCGATTTCACACCTTTAGTGACCACTCCTTCCATGAAGAAATTTTCAATAGCAAGACAAACCTCAGCTCCCATAATGGACCAACATGCTCTATAAAAAGATCCCGAGAAACCATCTGGCCCAGGGGCACTAGATGGATCCAAATCAAAGACCGCCAACTTGACCTCATCCGGCGAAGGGGGCTCCAATAGACACCAATTATCCTTCATAGAAATAATAGATGGAATGCTGCTAAGGAACTCTGTAGAACTAACAATCAAGTCCCGTTTGTGGAAATTTTCAAAGTGATCACAGATAAATTGACTATACTAGCAGGAGAAGAGAGCATTCCACCATTCCCATCCTGAATCTCCTTAATCTGATTTTTTGCCCTTCGAAATTTGAGTAGAAATATCAAAACATTTGGTGTTGCAATCATCGTGTTTCAACCACTTCGAGTGAGACTTTTCAGCCCATACCTTTTCCTGAAGAAGGAGAGTTGAGTCATGAGCTTTTTTGGCTGCTTGTTCAGTAGCAAAAGAGCACTCATCGATCCCGTTGACCTCAATCAAATATTGAATCTCATCCAAATCACATTAGCTTCTTTTAACTTCAGCATTCACATCAGGGAAGGCCTCTTTGCCCCAAGCTTTTAAGGCCAGCTTTAGCCTTTTCAATTTGGCAGCGACCACTAAAATTGGAGTTCTAGTAATTGGAACCTCCTAAGATGATTTAACCACACTATTAAAATCCTAGTGATCGGTCTAGAACCTTTGCATTCAAAATGAGACATTAGCTGGGCGAGGCAAACCATTACACAACACCACCACAGGACAATGGTCAGAGTAACTCAAGGATACAACATGTTGCGCAGATCCTGGGAAGCTAGATAACCATTCTTCATTGCAAAAACTTCGATCTAGAACTGCACACACATTCCCAACTCTTCGATTGTTAGACCATGTGAACTTACAACCAGAAGAAGGAATCGAAATCAAGGAGGTTTCCTCAACCATAGCAGCAAATTCTTCAGCAGAGCTCACCCCAAAAGACCCAGGACCTCGCTTCTCATGAGAGTAAAGGGTAGCATTAAAGTCACCCAAAAAAAACCAAGGAATAGACCCCACCACTGAGCATAGTTCACACCATAGCTGCCGTCTCTCTACCTTAAAAGAACTAGCATGAACAGCCGAAAGAAGGAATTTAGTACCTTCAAAATCAAACACCAGAGACACCTGTTGCATAGAGGATAGGACCACAGTCGGCTTTCCCACAGCCACTGATGAGCACATTTATGTGTGAAATCTAGGGTAGTAAAACATGCATTTTACACATTTAGAATGGAGCTACCTTGGGTTTTACTCTCTTTTTGCAGGTTTTATATTTTCAAGGCCTTAAGGACTATCGGGAGCTATATCTTCAATTTTACACGTAAAGAGGTCCTATTTCTTTTCATACTTGCGAAGAGGACGAAATTCTGAGCAAGATGGACGTGTTCAATTAAAAGTACACATTCGTTTGGTCACCCGTACAAATGATTATTCTTTTTCAGGTCAGAAAAAGAATAATGGATCAGAACTGAACCGAGATGCAGAACCAGCCCGTTTGCAATTGTCCCAGAAGTACAAGGAATACTCCAAATGCCAACAAGGATCGATGGACCACATACTTAACTGATTAAAGATTTGTTTTTGGTAACAACAACTACCTAGCTTAGTTGGTGAGCTATGGTGTACAAAATTCCCTTGCTCACCAAGAGGTCTCAAGTTCGAATCTCATGGTTGTTTTTTTTAGAGAATTTGTTGAAGATTTCCTGCTTTTCACTCACTTAAAGCACTAAGGGCATGGAGGGGATTTCCACATCAAATTAAAATGAAAGCAAAATCGTGGAAGGGTTCTTGCACAAGAGAAGAAAAAAAAAAGGGAGAAATAGAGATTGTTCAAATCTTCTCTCTCCTCCACATCATCACCAAAGATTGTCCAAATCACACAAAGGAAGAAAAAAATCGTCCCTAGGAGAGAGAAAAAAAAGAAGAAAAATAAATTAGAAAAAAAAAGGAAAGAAAATAAGCAAAAAATTATAGGAAATTTCTCAAAATTTATTTCTCTCTTCTCTCTCCTCCATCTTAGCACTTTTGGACTCAAAAGATCTCACAATCAATTGTGGGTTTCTCTCTTTCAGGAAAGAAAAAATTGTTACCCTACCTCCTCATTCCCTATAAATACAATTCATGTAAGAGGAGGGGAGACAATTCATTCTTCTTCTAGTTTTCTTTAGTTGCTCTCTCTCTTCCTCTTTCTCTCTTTAGTTCTAGTTCTTCTCTATTTTTGCTTTAATCACTTTTGTAATAGTTTTTTTTATGTCAATTAATGCAAGCACTCTTTTATTTTTATTCAGCCTTTTTATGTTTATGATTTATGCAATTGGGTTGTAATTTTTTAAGTTATAGTTCTAGGCTTAGATCTAGGTGACAAGATCACGAGCCGTGGAGCAATTTTTTTTCAAGTTCAAGCATTGATTCAAGTAAGTAGGCTCGTTCAATAGTCTTCTCTCCCCCCTCTCATTCCCTCTTCCGAGTACCCT